>NC_143580.1:55144370-55298656 GCF_048544385.1 Mastigoproctus giganteus
GGAATGGACTGTGGCATTGTTATGCAACAAGAATCAGCTGCCTTAATCTCGAAATTGCGGCCTCACCCTGGAAATGCACTTCAGTAATCTTTGAAGCACTAACTCTCTCCCCTTCAGGTACAAATTCCTTGTGAATCACAGCCTGTGTTCAAAAACGTGATCAACATCACCTTGATCGTGGACTTCTGTAAAAGAAGCTTTTTAGGATTTAATTCACTGGTTTTGAAGTCCACAACATGCTCTGACACTTAGTGTCTGAGTTGTACCGAGACACCCAATACTCATCTCCAGTGACAATAGTCAAGGAAATTAGGATTGTCTTGATAAGTCTGTACGAAGTTTTTGCATGATGGCACTATTCGTTGCTTCTGCTTATCCGTAAGGCTTTGCAGGAAAAATTTTGCACAGCCCTTCCTTTTTCCTAAATTTCATGAATCAGATTTGACGAGTCAAATTTGCAGAATTTGACGAATCGTCCCCTTATTCATATCCAACTCACCAGCTGATCTTTTGCCATAATTTCCTGCACTTTTGCAACTCTGTCTGCATTTCAAGAGGTTGACGGATACCCACTTCTTGAATCATCACAAACATCCTCATTTCCTCCTTTGAATCACTTATACCATTCAAACATATTGGTATGACTTAACGTTTCATCACCATAAACAATTTTTAACACATCATACATTTCTGTTGCAGATTTTCCCAGTTTAAAGCAAAATTTGATATTCATTTGTTGCTCTATTGCAAAATCGTGACATGGAACATTTAGCACTACTAACAAAACTGATTGTTACTTGCAACCTGTCAGCCTACTTGACAATCTCAGAACCACCATCCATTGGAGGAAGTTTGAACTGCAATGTACTACAACCACTTCCATTTATTTTCAAACTCATCGAACATGACTGCACCAAAATCAGTCCAGGAACTTTATTGCCACACCTCATAAGAATAATGTAGAGAGTAGCTTTTGTACATTTGAATGGTTATGTAAAATGTTTGAAGGGGCCACCTTCAGCCTCAAGATACATATAGAGAGAGACTAACAACAAATAATGGGATAGGTATTATTATAGGCTTCAGTTGCAGAAATCTGATATGATTTATTAACTCGTCTTGTGTTGCAATTTCTTCACCACAAATTTTCTCCCCACACATAAAAATCAACAGGATTGATATGTAGAAATTGTGGTGGCCAAGTAACTGTACCTGTTTGGCTAAGCCATCACTGGAGACATTATTCATTCAGCTGTGCTCTAACATTTTGTCCATGATGAGTATGTGCTCCATCATGTAGCTGCATCACTATTACAGAGTCAGAGGTACTTCTTCTAAGAGAATAGAGAGTACTTCTGAGATAGGATCTCGCAGTTAGGAGAGAAGTACGATTGCTTTCCTTTTCCAAGTGGAAAAGACCTAGGTTCAAATTCATTCTTAACAGAGGAACTTTTATCGGTTTTTTAAAACATGGGCCAAGTTAGTTGGTCTCAGGCATGGTTTATATGGTTTTTATCTCCTAGAAACTCTGGTTTCTCATCTAGCAAACCAACAAAAGAATATACACTATCACAAACACTGATGTGCTCATGCCCCATAGGCTTAGTTGATTTGGTGCTTAGCACATCACTCTTGAGAAAGGCTGTATACAAATGTGAATTTAAACAATATGATAGAATGTGTAGCACCCATAATTTGTCTTAAAAAATACCTGCTCAAACATTGACGCTGAACTTGTACTGGAAAGATACTTGTCTACTATTAATGGTATTAAGGGTAAGTTGCTACAATGGATAAAAGGATGGTTAAGCGGGAGAAGACAGAGGGTGGTAATCAATGGGTGCTGCTCTTCGTGGACTAATGTTATTAGTGGAGTCCCACAGGGTTCGGTGTGTTGGGTCCACTGTTGTTTTGTATATTTATCAATGATATTGATGAAGGTATATCAGGCTTAGTGTCAAAGTTTGCAGATAATACAAAGGTTGGCAGGGTTGTTAATAACAGTAATGGCAGTGTGCTACTGCAACAGGATCTAGATAATTTGGGCAGATGGGCTAAGAAGTGGCAACTGAAGTTTAACCTTGACAAATGCAAAGTACTGCATATGGGTAGAAGTAACCCCAGAGAAACGTACCAACTGTGTGGTACTACACTTAAGGTGGTAGACAATGAAAAAGACCTGGGAGTAATTGTGCAGGCAGATATGAAGTTTTCTGAGCAATGCAGACAGGCTGCCAGGACAGGTCATGGGGGTTTTGTCAATGATATATAGGAATTTTGCTAGCAGGGAAAAGGAGGTGATTATCCCTCTGTATAAGGCAATGGTCAGGCCACGCCTTGAGTACTGTGTACAGGTCTGGAGGCCTCATTTTAGGAAGGATGTCGATTTACTTGAGCATGTACAGAGAAGGGCAACAAGATTGGTGAGGGGAATGAAGGGATCCTCTTACCAAGAGAGGCTGAAGTTCTGCAAATTGCCGTGGTTGGAGACTAGGCACCTGCACGGTGATCTGGTTGAGGTGTATAAGGCCTTGAATGGATTGAGCATGCTGAATTCTGATGGGATCCTTCCACTTGTTCAGATTACGAACCTAAGGGGGCATAAATTCAAATTAAGAAAAGACAGATGTAGAATAGATATGCGGAAATTTGCCTTTAGCCAGCGGGTGGTTAATTGCTGGAACAAACTTCCATCTGCCGTTGTGGAAGTTGATAGGTTGAATAAATTTAAGGAGGAACTGGACAGGCATTTGGAAGGAATGGTGTGTTTTTTTTTTTTTTTTTTTTTTTGGCTGATGCTGCATAAGCTCATACACATGCTTTCTTGCATCACATGCCCCTACTACTAGCGTGAAAGTTTCCACTGCTCGCATAGGGAGGTTATGCAAGTTAGTCATCTCTGCCTCTGGTGAATTAGGCTTCATCTGTCCAGACATGCAATTCATAAAATTGAGATCATCCACAGCCTGGCAGCAAATGCCAGCAGCTGAAAGTCTGACAGTTTTTGCTATATCCAGATATCAGTATTTGCACTCATTGCACATGATAAGGATGTAACCTTTCTTTGTGCAACACTTGCCATACTTTTATTGGAAATTAAAGTATGACAAGTTTACATGGAAATTTCCTACACAACTGTATATACAATGAATGTCATTGCACTTGACAGTACTAGTTCTAATCATGATCTCCTTTGGAAATTTATATTAGGGCTTCTAAACACAGAATGCCAAATACTTATTTCAATTTTACATAGTCATAACCAAGCCCACCTCTACCTGAGTTGCTCTCATAAAAGCACTCACATTAGTCAAGATAGAGATGTTGCAATTTGTTCTGATTAATTTTATTTACAAATTATTTTATTAAAAGTTTTATTTATTTATTTATTTACATGATCATTCTTCATATTAAATTTGTTACCAGAATTTATAAAAATATGTTTTTTTTTTTTTTTTTTTTTTTTTTATTACAGCTTATACAATTGTCTCAGACAAAGTGACATCACTAAAATTTAGACACTATTATCTAAAACTAAGATTCAAAATTAAAACTAAACACTCAGGAATTTGTGCCTCACCACTGCTTCCCAAATCATCCCAAATTATGCACAGATAGTAGCACACCCTGAATAATAAACAGTACTAATAGTGTAAATAATTACATATATATTATAGTAATAGTATAATACTATGTTTAATCAGTGTGTCTTTTTTTTTTTTTTTTTTTTGCAGATGAAGAGTGTCAAAGGTATGATGAGATAAAGTTCACTATTCAGCATGAGGGTAAGCTACTTCTATCAAAAATTTCTCCTGTCTTAATAAAGGAAACTTATTTATTTTAATCTTTAAATTATTATTTTTTTCAGTTATCCATTATACTGGCCATTTTCCAATCTGTAAATCATAGCATGCCATATGTTGTTTCAGATCTGTTTTCCTCTCTGGTATTTTTCTATATTAGTACAAAAACTGTATATTTATTTCTAATGATAACTTACTTAAAATAATAATACCCACTTCAGAACCATAAGCTTAATGGTAGTATAAATGGATAATTAGATATTCTTAAACAAATGTTTACAATAGCATGGAGAACATGCATAATTTAAAAAATGATAATTAAATTCTTGAATTAGTTTTTACATGATAATTAAATTCTTGAATTAGTTTTTACATCGTCCTCATTTTCTTTGGCTTGCTTACAGTATCTTTGCACCAAAAAATTCCTAGCATTTCTTACAATGTTTGTTTGTTTTGATTTTAATGGCGCATCATTCTTACAATGTAGGCATCATGGATCCTGTCATGTAATTTTATTTATATCACATGATTATCTAGAAATATGCAAAACAGTTAATATACTCATAAATTAAGAGCAAACAAGCTAATACCAATATTTCATTTTTTGTATAGATTTTAATGGTTCTTATAATCTTTTCTTGTCACTGTGATAATAATGTAAAATTCACTGTTCATAAATGAAAGAAGATTACCATTTGAAATTTACACCCACATATACACATTATGTAACCAAAAGTATTGGAAGACTAGAAGAATATCCTCCTTAATCCTGTAATATGGCATTCGATCTTTCCACACCTTCCACCAATTTATGATGTATTATTCCTATAATACATTCCTGTATTATGCAAGGAAGCATGCTTATACATCAGCCCAAAAAAATAAATAAAGTCAATGCTTGCCATTTCACCAATCCATCCCCTTTAATAGTTTAATTAGTTCTTCCTTGAATTTATTCAACCAGCGACTCACATCTAGTGAGTATGGACTTGGCACACTCAGGGTCTTGAGCTGGATATCATCATTCTTCTTTTTCTTGGTGATTCCCTTCTACTTCTCTCTATCTCTCTCGAGGCAATTCAGAAAAATTTATTTTATTATTTTATTTTTTGGCTGGTGCAGCATAAGCCTCAGGCTTCCTTGCACCATATGGCTAATAATAATAATAATAAATAATAAGCTACACACTTCTAAAAAAAATTGCAATTACAACCTGCAACCATCCTTCCTCAGTTTGAATTTATGTCCCCTCATGTGTATAGTCTGAGAAAGAGGAAGGATTTCATTACCTCACTTACCAATCTATTCAAGGCCTTAAACACCTCAATCAGATCTCCAGATTCTGCAGTTTGCAGAATTGAAGCCTTTCCTGGTAAGAACACCCTTTTGCTCCCCTCATTAATCTTTTTGCTCTCCTCTACACCCATTCCAACAGATGTACATCTTCCTAAAATGAGGCTCCCAACCTGTATGCAGCATTCAAGATATGGCCTAACATTGCCTTATCCCTTGTGATTATCCCCTTGCCTTATGCAAAGGGATAATTACCTCTGTATCCCTGCTGGCAAAAATTCCTGCATATCATTGGCAAAACCCCATGGGTTGTCTTGGTAGCCTGTCTGCACCTCGTGAAGAATTTCATGTGACTGCAAAATTAATCCCAGGTCTTATTTTATTCTCTATTGCCCTGAGTGTGATACCACATAGCTGGTACATTAATCTGGGATTTCTACTTCCCATATGTAGTATTCTGCATTTGTTAATATTAAGCTTCAACTGCTACTTCTCAGCCAAATTTGTCTAGATCTTGTTGCAGTAGCATATGCTTATTACTGTGATTAACTACCTGCCAAGCTTTGTACCATTTGAAAACACAGACATTAAGCCTGATATGCCTTCATCAGTATCATTAATAAATGTAGAAAACAACACTGAGCTCACACTATACCCTGGAGAACTCCACTAATATCAGCAGTTCAAGGAGAATGGTGCCCATTGATAACCACTCATTGCTTTCTCACACTCAACTGTCCCTTGATCTACTGCAATAACTTGCCCCTACATTCCAGTCTTTTTTGTGGAACAGTGCTGAAAGCTTTCCTGAAATCTAAGTATATAATATCAAAATTATTTTTTGTTTCCAGTTCCTTCAAAGTATCCAATACAATTAGCCAGACAAAATCACCCTTAACAAATCCATGCTGTGACTGCAATATAACTACTTTTCTATCTCAGTGAATCTGCATCATTTCTTTAACCAGTGACTCCATTATTTTCCCTGAAACAAAACTTAAGCTACCGAGTTTGTAATTACTCATGTTGCCCTTTGACTCCCTTTGTGAATTGGAGATACATTTACACATCTTCAAACTACAGGGACCTTTTTTTTTTTATGAGAGCAACCCTGAATCTAGGATTACTCTCATAATTATGGCTAAAGGTTTGCTTATCTATTTTGCTGCCTCCTTTAATATAACTGGATAGTCCCATCCACCCCAGATGCCTTTTTTTAGATGCAGACACTTTCAATTTCAATTTCCATTTAGCTTCAACAATTAATACTGCACTTTTCTCAAATTTATCACAAAATCATTTAGCTCGCCTCCAGAATTTATTCATTTCTGCCAAAAATACCCTAAAAAATTCCATATGTGTGCATGTAGATGCAAAATACCCATTCAGTTTGTCAGAAATCTGAGCAGGACCATGAATCCATTTGTACCTAGTGGACCAATCAGATTCAACTCCTTTCTTCTACTGTTTTACATAAGTAAAGAAGTGTCTTTGCTTTTCTTTTCTTTTCATTCTTTGCCAAAGACCTCGTAATCTGCCTTAGCATGCCTAACTTCCTTTGTGACTTGATTGCAGAATGTTTTATACCTACTGTAGGCTTCTTTATTATCTGATAATTTATATGTATCCCAATGTATTTTTCTTCACTGCCAAAAGTCTCATCAGTTCTTCTGACATTGGTATAGGTCTATGCCTTAAACTGTATCTCTCAGTTGGTATAAAAAAACCCAGTGGCTTCTACAATAATACCCCTGAATGCTTCCCATTTAATATTTGCTGTTGGTAACTTCATCAGTTGGTCCCACTGTACAGAATTTAAAACCTGTCTGAGACCACTGTAGTCACCTTTACAAAAGCAAAATCCCTTTCCCTTGCTGTTGACAGTAGTTACATCTTTAAATAAATCCTGCAATTAATACAGTGTGTTAGCGAGTCTTTTTTCCTTAGATTCTTAATGCAAGAAGGTCACTACTGATAATCAAGTCAAGCATATTGCTTTCCTTGTTGTACTTCTAAAATGCAGGTGCAGGAAACAATCATCCAATAAACCCAGGAAAGTCTTGCAACTGTGTACATGAACAACCCACAATTTCCAGTCAATATATGGAAAGTTAAAAATCCCTCATTAGAAGATATTTTGATTTACTGGTCCACTTAGTTTGTCTGTAGAGTTGTTCCTTATGTTTATCACAGTCATTATGGCCTATAATACATTCCTACTCTCATTTTTGTTTTCCCAATGCTTATGTCACACCCAATTGACTGAGCACTGGGTAGTCAGTGCAGTGCTCATCAAATTGACTGAGCACTACACTGACCACCCAGGTCCACTGGATACACTGCCTTAGATTTTATGTGCTTCTTAACTAAGAGCGTAACCCCTACCCCCTCTCTCCTAACCTGTTTGGTAGGATTTCCAGAAAAACTGGCTGGGACTGTCTAGTATAATAAATTTTAAAAAATGTCCTTTCTATACACACTGTGCTCCCCATATTCAAATTCTGAATCCCTTATCCCTGAGTGATATGTCTCTGAATCCCCACATTGTCTGCATTTAATGATTTGATCAGCACTTCAAATTAATCAAATTTATTTACTGTGCTCCTAGCATTAATGTGTATACAGATATACCTGCAACTGTGTTTACTCTTAGTAACTGTAACAAAACCTGTGTATTTGCTTGTTCCATGAGGACCCACACCTGATCTTGATATCCCAAAAACATCTTGTTTTCCAGGCTGCTGCTGCGTGTTCCAACAGAAGTAGTGCAAGAATCACTTTCACCTTTGCTGCAGCTACTGTTAATGTATTAATCTGTGTATCCCTCCAAGCTAGAAGTTTTATGATCCACCTAAAACTGCCTTGATAGCATTAGCAAATACCCTTGCACTTACCCCTTCTATTTAAGTGTATCCCATCACTGTAAAAAGTCTCTCCTATTAACAAGCACAGACCATTCTGAGAAAAATTGTACCCATGAGTCTTGCACAGTCTCTCCAGGGTCAAATTAGTTGACAAGGCTCTTATCATGTACTTCCTCCTCTGGTGTCTGGGCAGGATTGCAGACACTTTCAATTTCAATCCTAAGTCACGACTTTTTCCTCGACATTGCTCTGTACTTATAAATTAAACCCTCAGATCAACTATTCTTAATATCATTGGTACCAAACATGTCGACAGTATCACCTGTGCCCTTATGATACCTGCTCTACAGTGTCATCTACTTTAGCTACTGGCAGACATAACCTGGTCCTATTCCACTTGTTTTTTTTTGTACAGTATATTTACCATTTCCCTGACAATTGAGCCGCAAACTATAGCTACTTCCTGTAGACCAAGGATCTGTGCTGTGGAAAATGTCTTTGTGTATGTTGTCTGATGCTGAAACATGACCCAAGCGACTGGCATATTTTTCCATTCCTTTGGCAGAATAATTTTTAATTGTACAAATACAATTAAAACATTATCTTACCAGCCACAGAAGCCAAAATTACTGGTATTTTACTCGTCTCCATCATAGCCCTTCCATTATGGATAAATGAGACATTTGCAGTTCTCCAGGAGTTGCCTCAGAATTTAATGGTGATCTCAGTGTGATATGTTACACTCCTTTGCCACATTCTTTAATATAATTGGATGCACCATCAACCCCAGGAACCTTACCCATTTTCATCTCAGTAGTTTTCTAATAGGTGCTTCTCAGAGATCATTCTATTACTAATATTGTTGTAATCTGACTTTCTTTGTTTTCTCCCTAGTTCAAATGGGTTTTCAGTTGTAAAAATGGATGCAAAATACCTGTTCATCTCATCTGCATTTCTGTTTGGATTGTTTGAGATTTCTCTATTTCATAGTTGGAAGAGATCTATATAACATTTGTCCTCATTTTTGTGTTAATATATGGAAAAATTCCTTGTTCCCATTCATATTTCTTTTTGCAAATGATTTCTCATACTCTTTCAGAAGTGTGAAAGCAAAACTCATCTTTTACTTTTCTAACTTGATCTGCAATATTGTTTTCTTACTCTATCTGCCCCCTCTCTTAAAATTGAAAAACTCTCTCCTTTGCCTTTGACCACTGAAATTTTCCTACCCATTTTATGACATTGTGGTTGCTACCCGATAATGGTTCTCATATTGTCATATCTTTTATGATACTTAGATCCTTCATGAGAAAGATCAAGTCAGGAATATTTGGACCCCTTGTACTTTCTCTGATAACATTGATAAGAATGAAATCTTAAAGGGATCACAGCATGGGCTTGTGAAGGGAAAATCCATCTGAAAAATCTGATACTGCTGTAATGTCACTAGTTGCAGATTTGCCTAATGACAAAGCTAGGATATCCCATGACAAGTCTTCCATCTCCAAAGCCACCTTTCAGAAGTTTTAAATTTGTCATCATCTCCACCAAGTAGCCTTGAAATTGTGAAATTTAAAAATTACCCCATTTATCAGTACTCCTTCACTATGCTTCTGTAGAAACCACTTATATAAGCATTGGTCTACATCACTGTTTTCTTTCTTTGGAGGTCTCTTCAGCTTCTACGGAGTCTACAAATGAGCACAATTTTTCTTCCTCTTTCATCAAAACATGGATGGTTCCTTCTGGAATTTTACACTTGCAAAATATACTGCATTTTGTTTCACCACTCTTAACTCTTTTAATAATCTTGAACTTTTCTTCAACTATATAATTTTTTTCTTTTGGCGGCCATTATTTCAGTCCTATTGATTTACTAATATTTACCATGTATTTATTTCTGATGCCTTAGTATTTACCAGGTTTTGAGAAAACTAAATTAAAAGCCAAACTTTCCAGCTTATCATTGTGCTGAAGTGAAGTGAAGTGACCTGATTTCTCCATAAATCACTTGTCAGTTCATGTATATTTTTTGCCTAGGTTAGCCCTTAGCAGTTTTTGCTATCTTAACTTCTATTAGATGCAAGGATGTCATGTACTGTTATTTACAAAATTTACTTTGTAACTGCATGTAATGCACTCTTTGAGGAGAGAAACTGGGTATCTACAGTAATTAATCTCTGACGAGTCCTGTTGTTTACAAAAATTGCTCTTCAAATGACTACTGAATATATTGAAGCAAATATAGTAGCTAATTTCCCCTCTTGGAAATATGGTAGTAGGTACAATAGAAAAGAAAAACATTCAATGAAAAATTTTTAAAAAAATTCTGGCCATGCTGTAGATATAGTACTTTGAAAGTGTCAATATAAAATTTGCCAACATATCACTTGGGTTCAAAAATAATCTCTATCAATATGGAAATGATATTTTAATTTGTATAGATATTGATTGGAATAAAATAAATTAGTGAAATATATGCAAAACTGGCCATGATATAAATGTTTAAACCCTTTGAGAACTCCATTAAAACTGCAGCCATTATTCAACCCACTGCAGGATGGAAGCCACCTCAACAATTCATGTTAAGGGAAATTAACCATAATCTGCCATGCTGGTTGAGTGCGAGTTGGCAGATTGACAGTATTTAGCAGTCAGGGACTTGAACCCCGGTCTACTCAAAGAGCGTGTGCCACTGCACTCCCGCTCCTGACCACTTGGCTACTTATATCACTTTTTTTGGTAAATTAAACTTATGAATTAAATTTTTACTGCCCAAGTAAGTTTAATATGCTTATAAATAATCAGTCATGTTTTCAAATAATCAGTCCAGCTGTGTGTAATACATAATAAGCAAAATTTTGATTGTTTTTCTGCATTCCATGCTTTTTAATATGTACCATCATTTTCATTGCATATATAAAATAAATAAATTTCTGTTTATACTGCACAACAACTATAAAAAGCCAGAGAAGTTCCCAAAATAGAGAGAATCACTGTATTTAGTAGTCATGTACTTGCACTACAGCCATTCATATGTGAGTGCCTGTACCTTTGCACTGGACCACTCCACTACAGTACCCAGTTAACAATTTGCTGTTTAATTTTTAATATTTGCACCAAAGCAACTAAAGCTTTGGTGAAAATATAAAAAAAAAAAAAAAAAAAAAAAAAAAGAGAAATACCAGATGTGTTTCTTTTCTGCAGTATTCTGATATCCTCTGGCTGAGAATTAAATCCTCTTATATTTTACTTCTTTATCTGCTTATTAAGTGCCTTTTATCCACAGTATAATGCTGAGACAATCTGCTATAATCTCACATATGAAAAATCGCTGCCATTATGGAAAAAATACTGTTTTTCTTAGTGCAGATTTCAGTTTGGAATTAAGTAAATAAATACATTCCTGCTTACACTCTGTCCAGCTGTAACCAGAGGAGCTTAAAACTGCTTTGGGATTGTTTTATTATAGCAGGTAAACCAGTTTAAAAGTTAACAGTGGCATCATACTAGTTCAACCTTGCAATGTATGTGCCACTCACTGTCTATGTACACTTTTAAAAGGTCTACTAGCTCTAATTAGCTGATTATAGCAAAAGAACAAGTCCAGCTATTATTCATTATCTACTTATAATTGTACAAAATAGTACTTAAGCATGAAAAAATTGTTTTGTGTAGAGTGAATGAAATAAAAAAAAATACAATCTTCTGCATGTTTCCCTACATTGTTTGTTAAAACTTTTGTAGAACTGTTAATATTGTAATAATTATGTGATCGTGTTCACTAATCAAATTTAACATCTTTCCATTACAGGACTTAGATGCAATGGAGCCCTTTTATTACTCTCATCACCCTTACAAATCATTCTTGCCATCTTATCAGCAGTTTTCATGGGAAGATACTTTTGAAGAATATAATTTTTACATAGCAATAACCATGGAAATTTTTATTTGTATAGTTAATGATTATCAAAATCAATAAATGAAAATAATGTTTAAAGATGTACATACTTAAATCTTGAGAAAGATCCCATAAGTAAAAAGTTGCAGTTACAGCTAGTTATATATGTATTTTTTATATGAATAGGTGGGGGAATGAGCATTCATGTGAGATTTTATCATGGATAATCAATTTTTAGATTACTTTTGTAAAAAAAAAAAAAAAAATTGATAAATGTAACTATACAATTATAGAAGGTTATGTAGTAAATAAAATTATTTAAAATGAGTTTTCACAAATAATTTATTCTTGATTTCTGCTCATGTATGATAACTTACATTAGTAATTCATCTCTGTTTTAGCATTAGTAAATAAATTGTATTAAATTATATTACCTTATATATATCACATTTGTATTCTGAAAGAATGAGTAAGAATACTTCTTTGGACTATAATGCAATTTATACACCATCAGGCATCTCTCATATTGTGGAGTTATACTTCATAACTGTTTTGCTATCATTACATCACTTGTGTACCCACCCACCCACTGAAGAAGGGCCAAATAGTCCTGAAATGGTGCCGTCTGGGTGGTGCTATCCACTGAGAGTAAGTAACAATAGTCTTCTCCTTCGGGTGAAGAGTTACTTATTCGAAGTAGTGCAATGTCATGGCAACTTGTCTTGAAGGTATTCACAATATGAGATATGACTTAAACGATGCCGCTCTTGCAAATAATTTGCTAATTTAGGATTAGCTGTGTACTAACATGATGCTTTTGCACTAATTTGTACATAGAATACTTCTTTGTTATGTACATTACACTCATTATCATTTTGATTTTGATATTGTTTAAAATATTTCTTTAAATTGATTAACGGCAGCATTCAATTATTAATTTAAATTTCCCATAAGCATTAACTCTAGTCACCCATGTCCCTTGTGATTTATAAACACCTTTTTCTTTAATTTTTTCCAACATTGCATAAATTTTAGTGGCATTTAGTTATGAAGCATGTATGTGTGTATATACAGTTGTATATGTATGTTTCTGTTCAAAACCTTGAAATAAAAAAAATATTTTGCCTAAATTGATATCTTGGTATATCATTTTGTTCATTTTTAGATTATTATTAATATCTGATGCAATCCCATTCTATTATTTTATTAATATGACAAAAATAATACAATATTTTATAAAAACATATCGTACAAATTCTTTTCTTTTATCTACAATGTCCTGTATGGCCATCCCAACAGTCTTTTTATCCCATGATCCCATCCATCCAACCAATGTTATTTGTTATTGTTATTATTTGATTTTTAGGAGCATTAGCAACTAAGGCCATATGGCTCTGGGGATATGCGGTGTTCATCCCCTGACCTTTCCACATCCTCCGTATTTGGTGGTCATGGGCTTGAACCCCGGTCTAATCAAGAAGCATATGCTATGCACTGCTGCTCCTGCCCACCTGGCTATGGAGGCACCTCCAACCAATGAAGAGCTCTTGTTAGGAGTCACCAGGAATCAAATCCTGTTGACAGGCCATAACAACAGTATATACTTGAAGGCCTGCTTTAAAGTCAGTTACACTTTTTATAGATTTAAGTTCTATAGAACTTAAATCTATAAATTTTATTTTATATGCCGTGAAGTACAGTACAGCAGGCAACCCCCATATAACACAGTATTGCAGCAATCCTCGCACAACACTGTACTTATATAATATGGTTTTGTTCTAACATGGTTAGAGAATTGCGGAAAACCTCACATAACACTATTTTTGAGCTTTTGTGAGGAGAAAACCCTGCTATTATGCTGGATGTAAGTTTTCAGCATTTCCATTCTTTTTTGTGAATCCCCACTGTTGACTCACTAGTTGTTATGCAAAAAAAAAAAATTATTGGGAAATCCCCATGTTAGGTTCTATGCTATTGAACTTGTGCTTGTTTGAGACTATAAAAAATTTTGACTTCGAAGCATGCAGTTCATGACTTTCAAGGTTTTTGTAAGTTTATATATGGTTTTTATTTGATTGTTTATAAATTTTTTTGGGTATGTATTACCAAAACTTCATTCTTAAGAAGCATATTGGAATGATTTCTTTGTTGTGAATTAAATTCCAGCCCTAAATTATGCCTAAGGAACTTAGGCATAATTTGGGTAACTGCTGATTTATTTAAAGTATGGTTTCTAAATTGTTTTGTGCCAGCTGTTGTGGAAAACTATTTAAAGCAGAAAAATCTCTAGATTTCAAAGTTTCATTACTGTTGGATAATGTGCCAGGCCATCCAAAATGGTGAAGTAATGTTCCTACCACCTAATACAACTTTTTTAATTCAGCCATTAGATCAACGCATTGTATCTACCTTTATAATTCATTACATTAGAAAATCATTACATTAGATTTTGGAAAAAAATTATTCCAAATCTATTGAAGTGATGGAGGCATGGAAACATTTCTCAGTTGTGGACTGTATTGGAATCACAGCTTTATCGTTCAAAGAAGTAAAACCATCAACACATGCATCTTGGAAAGATGTATGGCCAGAGTCAGTTCATTCAGGAAATATGGTCGAACCAGCAGAAAACAGAATTGGCACGATAGTAGAACTTGCTACGTCAGTAGGAAGGGAAGGTTTTGATGATATGACTACTGAAGACATTCAAGAATTACGTAGAAAAAGAGGCTGCCAAAGCGGATTTGGTGGAAATGGCATCAGAGGTAAACCAAATCAATTCAGAGGATGACAGAGCTTATAAAAATTCTGAAGTTACAAATTTTACACTAAAAAGAGCATAGCGGAAGGCATAAACTTAGCCGAGCAATTAGAATCTTATTTTCTGAATGCAGATCCTTTGACTGAAAGGAACACAAAGTTCAAAAGGGAGCTTCAAAAATGCTTAGCTCCATACCATGCAATTTACAAAGCTCTATCAAGCAAAAGCAAACAAACCCAGATTACTGATTTTTTAAAGAGAGCAGAAGATACACAAAATCTAGATGCTGCAGAAGAAAGTTCAAAAGGTGAAGATATTCTGCAACAGAGAAAACATTCTTGTTTGATTATGCTTAGTAGCAATGAAGAAGAAAATTAAATGAATTTACATTATCTGACATGTGTATCGCACTTTGTAAGATGTTTGTTCAGTTATTACTATTTTTAATAAAAATTAAATTTCTGATAGTTATAAAAAAATTATGTATTTTTGTTAACTTTTGGAACGAACCCCCCCCCCCCTTTTTGTACTAGTTCTTAGTTCCATATAACATGTTTCACACTATACGAGATTTTATAGGAACCTAACTACCAAGTAATACGAGGGTTACCTGTACATTATTATTACAACCAGAAAATTTTCAGAAAATAAATTTAAAATTAATGTGGCACAAACTGTCAAATTCAGTAACCTTGGGGCCCAACGATTGCTGATTTCGGAATGAAAGCTTATCAACAGTTGTATTTCCCTTTCAACACACACACACACGCACTGTATGATATATTATATATAAAATAAATGTGATGTATGGATTTGATTTAATTAAACATTAAATACACAATGCATCAATGATATACAGAAACTCCCCAACTTATGTAATACTCGACTTATGCAAATTTGACTTTACGTAAGTTTTTTTCAGGCCGGTGCAAACTGAAAAAAATATAGAAACATATTTTGCATCCCATAGGAATAAATGGAGGTATTGTGAAAATATTGTAATGTGAACCCAATAACACTGTGTGTGTTTTTTTTTGTTTTTTTTTTTTGTAATTCATTCCAGGTCCTTGAAAATTTCACTGTATTACGAAGCTATTTATAATGTAAATTGCACTACCCTTTCATCATTATCATATGTTCCATTATAAGAATCAATTTTGAACACCTTTGTGCTATTTTCTAAAGCACCATAAAATAATAAACACAGTTTGCTCTTTCCGGTTTATTGGGCTTTTCTGTTAGTGCATCTAATTATAAACATCAAAGGCAGATATTGTTGGGATATCAGAGATATGGTGTCACACAAATATAAGCAGTGCAGAATTGGAATTTGGGGAGTACAATGTGTACAGAAAGAACAGGGTAGGAAGAGAGGAGGGGTTATGCTGTTAGTTAAGAAACACATAAAATCTAAGGAAGTGCATCCAGTTGACAAGGGTGGACAGTGCAATGTTGAGTCAGTTTGGTGTAATATAAACACTAGGAAAGGGAAAATGAGAGTAGGAGTATGTTATAGGCCTAATGACGCTGATGAATACAATGAACAGTTGTGCAGAGAAATAGAATGGGCCAGTAAATCAGAATGTCTTGTAATGGGGGATTTTAACTTTCCAGATATTGACAGGAACTTGTGGGTTGGTCACTCGCACACTAGCGAGACTTTTGTGGATTTATTGGAGGATTCTTTTCAACAGCAACATGTTCAAGGGGCAACCAGAGGGAGTAATACCCTTGAGATGATTATCAGCAGTGATGACACATGCATTAGGAATTTACAGATAAAGGAACCACTAGGTGACAGTGATCACAGTGTACTGATGTGGGATTTACTTAAGAGATGTAACTAGAATCAAGGGTAAAGGGAAGGGTTTTTGTTTTCATAAAGGTGAATAAAGAGGTCTCGGACAGTTTTTAAATTCTATAGAGTGGGATCAACTGATGATGTTACCAACAGTGAATTCTAAATGGGAAGCCTTCAGGGAATTAATCTTGGAGGCTACTAGGCTTTTCATACCAACTAAGAAATACTGTTCAAGGTTCAGAGACAACCCATCTCTGAACAGGCCTAGACTAAGTTCAGAGACAGGCCTAGGGATGTCGGATGAATTAATGAGGCTCGTGGCAGAAAATAAAAATGCATGGGATGCATATAAATTATCAGACAACACAGAAGCCTATGACAGATATAAGCTAGTCTGTAATCAAGTCACAAAGGAGGCAAAGGCACATTACGAGAAATCTTTGCCAAAGAACGCAAAGAAAAAGCAAAGAGTTCTTTACTTATGTAAACTCTAGAAGGAAGGGATGAATCAGATTGGTCCACTTAACATTGGTGGTTCAATTATTGACGTTCCTGCTCAAGTAGCTGATAAACTGAATGAGTATTTTGCATATACATTCACACATGAGGAGTTATTCAAGGATGGGAATGCCAGAAGTTTATCAAACTCTAACAGGGAGCTAAGTGATTTTGTGATAACTGAGAGCAAAGTGGAGGAGAAATTGTTGAAGTTAAACATAAAAAAGGCACCTAGGGAACATGGAATCTATCCAGTTATAATAAAAGAGGCAGTAAGGGAAGTAAGCAAACCCTTAGTCATAATTATGAGTATCCTTAGAGTCAGGGGAGGTCCCCATGGACTGGAGATATGCAAAGGTATCCTCCAATTCACAAAGGTTTCAAAGGGTGACTCAAATAATTACAGAACTGTTAGTTTAACTTCTGTTCCAGGATAAATAATGGAGTCACTGGTTAAAGAGGTGATACAGGATCACCTAGACAAGACAGCAGCAGCAATAGTTCAGACACAGCATGTGTTTGTTAAGGGGAAGTCTTGTCTGACCAATCTGATTAGATACTACGATGTGTCACAAAGGAACTGGATGCTAAAAATAATTTTGATATTGATATCATATACTTGGATTTCAGGAAAGCTTTTGATACTGTTGCACATGGAAGACTGCTGTACAAATTGGAGCAGTATGCCATTAAGTGCAAGTTACTGCAATGGATAAAGAAAGGGATGATTGAGTAGGAGATGGAAGAGAGTGGTAATAAATGGACACTGCTCTACTACACTACTAATGTTATTAGTGGAGTCCCCCAGGGTTCGGTGCTGGGCCCATTGCTGTTTTGTGTATTTATCGATGAAGATATATCAGGCTGAATTTCAAGTTTCCAGATGATACAAAGGTTGGCAGAGTTGTTAATGATAGTAAAGACAGTAAGCTACTGCAACAGGATCTAGAAAAGTTAGGCAGATTGGCTGAGAAGTGGAAACTGAAGGTTAACATTGATAAATGAAAAGTACTGCATATGAGTAGCAGTAACCCAAGAGAAACGTACCAACTCTGTGGTACTACACTCAGGGAGATGGAGAATGAAAAAGACCGGGGGAGTGATTGTGCAGTCAGATATGAAGTTCTCTGAGCAGTACAGATGGGTTGCCAGAGCAGGTCATGGAGTTTTGTCAATGATATATAGGAATTTTGCTAGCAGAGAAAGGAGGTGATTATCCCTTTGTATAAGGCAATGGTCAGGCCACACCTTGAGTACTGTATACAGGTCTGGAAGCATCAAGGAAGGAAGGATGTAGAGTTGCTAGAACAAGTACAGAGAAGACTGATGAGAGGAACAAAGGGCTTATGAAGAAAGGCTTAATTTCTACATGTTGCAGCATCTGGAGACTAGGCACCTGCAAGGTGATCTGATTGAGGTGTATAAGGCCTTGAATGGTTTGAGCAGGCTGAATGCTGACGGGATACTTCTGCTTGCTCAGACTAAGTATCTGAGGGGGGCATAGATTCAAATTGAGGAAAGACAGTTGTAGAATAGATGTGCAGAAGCTTGCCTTTAGCCAACAGGTAGTTGATTGCTGGAACAGACTTCCATCTGTTGTTGTGGAAGTTGATAGCTTAAATAAATTTAAGGCTGAATTAACAAACATTTGGAGTGACCTAATGGGTGAAATGGGAAGGATTTTTTTTTTTTTTGACTGATGCTGTATAGGCTTGCTTTCTTGCATCACATGCCCCAACTAATGCTAAATCTAAATGCCAATGCTAAATGGGTAGTAAACTCGATCATATTGCATTTGCAATAATACTGATAACTGCAATTTTGTGATTTTTTAAGTTATTATGGTGAAATTTGTTCCCCCTTTACTGAAATCTTCAATTATATAAAAAACAAAAATTTTCAGAAACTTTTCTTCATTCCTATTTATGCATTACAATGGTGAAGGGAAAGGGGACAAGGTATTCTTGTATTGATTGCGGCCTCCAGGGTTACCCCTATATACCGCTGTAGCATCTGTAGGTTATTTATAGCTGGCAAGTGTGTGTAAATATATATGTGTGTTTTGATGGTTGTTGTTTGCCGGCCCTGGAGTCTTAGCAGCCGGGAGGCAGGGAGCAAGTTACCTGCATCCCAACTCCCGTCCCTAGCCACGTGGAGGCGCTCCAGGAACGGATTCCAACAAGTGGAATCCCGGTTATAATAAATAAGGAATAGGGAGGATAAAGCAGGAGAAAAGTAGAAGAAGAAAAGTGAGCAAAACACTCTCTCAGGAAAAAGAAGAAATAGGAAAACACTAGTTGGAAAATCTAACAAGCGAGAGAGCTTGAAGAGGTAAAATTTTGAAGCCTGAAGGCTTGTAATTTTGAAAGAAAGATTCTCCTAGCCGGGAAGGAAGCCCAACCTCCACCGACAAGGGGAAAAAGAAAAGTCTCAAGGAAAGAACATAGGTAATGTACAAGTGGCTATTAGATAGCCACTTAAAAGAATAAATTAAGTTAAATAATAAATACTTATGTCACCGATATGAAACATAGCAGTAAACATATTAACAAATTACACTGCATAAACAGAGAGTAAAATATACAATATTTACAAAATAAGTAATTAAAATCTTAGCTGAAAAACTAGTCAACCAAGAAATTAACAGAAATAGTCAATCAGAAGAAATGCAGAAACATATATACAAAACACAGAGACAAACAGAATTCGCCCAAGGCAAAGATATGCTAAAGGCAAAACCAATAAATACTGTACAAATAAATTAGTTAACCGAATCAAAAGCAATTCTAAATTTAAATCTAAGTATAACAAATCAAAATCAAAATAATAAGTTAAGTATTAAACAATAATTAATGAATATGCAGAGAAAATGTCTCTGCACAAGTAATCTAATCTATAAACATATGTACATAACCAGCAAGTGCAAAGCTGCTACCCACAAGCTGCAAAAAACAAAACTTGTTTCAAATAACAAGACACGTAGAATTAATAATAATGCATAGGTAAGCATTAAAAAAAAAAAAAACTCAACCTGCAGGGCTGAACAAAAGCTAAAACTATACATTTCCACTACAACTGGCAGTAGAAAAGAAAATAATGGCAAGACTGGAGGAGGAGAACGACGCCTCCGACCAGTCAGCCAACAAAGCAATTGGATCTGAGAGGGTGGGGAGAGGTCCATCCCACCCCTCATAACCAAAACCCATTTACAACTAAAAATGCTAGACCAAGAACTATATGGTACTAGCAAAAACCCAACTGATTGCAGCTGCAATCAGGCAGGAAAAGAAAAATACAACAAATAATCAGCCCCGCAGGAAAACAAAATTAAATCAAAACACAAGCAGCAAGAGAAGCAGCCAGCAGCCCCAGCAGTAAAACAGCCTAGAGAGGAAAATCATCTCACTCAACCAGAACAGCCAACTGAAGGTTGGATCTGAGCGAGCAGGGAGAGGTCCATCCCACTCCTCAGAGCCAAACAGACAACGCAAGAAGAGAAAAACTGTCTCTTCAACATAATAATGAGCTAACTACACAAGTAATGTACAATATAAACATTTAAGATTAACAACTGCTGATTCAAAAACACAATAAAATCAGTTACTCTCAATTCTGAGAGCAAACAGCAAATCAAACAAAAGCACCATGGTATTAACAAGATAATTACAGTATTTACAAAATACATACAATTTAACACAGAAAATCATTTCAGGCAACCCGGACAGAGTTCGAAGTGGGAGAGGGGAGGTCCATCTCACCCACTTGGCCAGGCAAAACCTGAAACAAGTCTCCAGAAAAGACGCAAAAACTCTGCGTTCAAAACACAAGGCAATTTAGGCAAGGAAGAAACTTCTCTCAAAAAAAAAAAAAAAAAATGAATACAGTAATATATATAAATATTAAGAACAAATAACGAAATCAAGAGTTATTCCTTGATAAAGCCGCTCTTCTCTGGAAGACACTATTAGCAAAAGAAGAGAAGGCAAAAAGAGAGTGTGCCGACCCAACCAGGCGCCAAAAATCATCTAAATTATATACATTTGTACAGATAGACAATTGTTGTCTTAAATCCACATATAAATTACAATGTAGGACAATATGTTCAACCGTCTCCTCAGAGCCACAAGAGCAGAGAGGAGAGGGGACGAGTCCAAATCTATACAAACGAGAATTAATTCCATGTCCCGTGATTAAGAAAGTGGGAAATAACCCAAGTTGAAGCCAGTTAAAATTTTTATCTTTAATAAAAACACGAGGAAAGAAAGCGTATGTGACTCTGCCGAGAGAGGAATCATCCCAAGAGTGTTGCCACTCTTCCAAAGCAAGATTGGAAAGCCTGGCCAGATCAACATTTGTAGAGTTCTCATAATTATTAGCAAAATCTCCCACCGAGGCAGGAGAGAGAGATTTCCTATGGTAAGACAAGAAATGCAATATAATTTCCAGGTAGATAGGGAGACGACCATTAATAACATGCGGGGTATCAGTAGAAACAGTTCTACATGCCCTGCAAGTATACAGAAGGAAGGACCGCTGCGCCTGCAGAAGATATTTTTGGACCAGTGAATTAAGAATTCTGAAGCCCCAAGCGCCGGCACCATAGCAGACGATGGGGATGAAGATACACTTGTAGTAAAGACCAAGAGAAGACTTAAGATTCCAGAGGGAACGGGCAAGACGCAACAGCCAGCCGGTAAGAGAATGGATTTTCTATCGAAGGTACTTACAATGGGGAATGAAAGATAAACGATCATCAATCACCACCCCAAGGTATTTATATTCACTTTCCAATTTAACAGCCTGGTCAAGAATTTTAACCACAAGGGGACGATTACGATTCAGTAGGCCTTTCAGAAGAACGTGTTTAGTTTTAGGGACTGAAATGGAGAGTTTATGGAGGGAACACCACATGTGAAGATCATCCAAGATGCGGTTTGCTTTAATTTCCAATTCAAGACGAGAATTCCCAGGTACAACCAAGGCAAGATCGTCGGTGCAGGCAATATTGACAATATCATCACGAGGGGCAAGGGACCAACGGAAAGTGCAAGTGGGGGCAGTGCTAGGAAACGGAACAAAATTGATTTAGAAATGAAGATGAAAATGATTAAGAAGTACAAAGCAGGACAAAGTTTGTCATCTATTGCAATGTATATAGAGATATATGTCGTCTATATAGAGATATAACTTGCAACATATATAGAGAGCCCAGCTTTTATTCTGATTTCCAACCTTGCATCCAAAGTTTAGCAGATCGTAATCAATGCAGTAAACACTTGTTTTGGGGGTTTCAAAATAAATTCCCCATGCATTTAAAAAAAAGGAACAGGGATTATTAACACACTTCAGAGATATTATGCACAACATTAAATAGCTAACAGTTTCTGCAATACACCTAAGAGCAACTAAACAAAAATGCCCCCACTCATTCCACACTTGTGAAGACACAAAACATGACATTGTACAGATCAACCATCCATTCTACTCTCCCAATCTAGCATCAGCAAACTTCTTTCCAAAGTTGAACACTACCCTCAAAGGGAGCAAATTTCAGGATGTTGAGGAGATAAAGAAAAATGCAATTGCTGAACTGAACATCATCTTTTTGGACATCTTCATTGATTCTTTTCAGAAACTTTTAGAACAGCATAATAATTGCATTCAATCATTTGAATAAAAATAAAACCATTTTTGAACTCCTTCACTTTACTTTCTTTTTATTGCACCAGTCCAGGAACTTTAATACCACACCTTGTATATATTATTACATATTTAAATATTTAATGTTTGCTGTAAAAAAAAAGTATTGATATTTGAATGGGTAAAATTTTGAATCTACCCCATAAAAACATTTTTGTTATGCCTATGATACCATTTAAATATGTATAGTCCTACCACCATGAGAATGATCAAGGTCACCATAGGTCTATTTAAGTGGAGAATTAGAAAAGTAGGGAAAAAAAGAGCATGAATACAGACTTTATATTTATTTTATAGACTGTAATCAAAATGAGATAAGAATCAATTTCATACATTATTTCATTGCACATTTATGATTTTTGTTTAAAATTAAAATTAATCTAAAAATCAAAGTAATCGCCCCATCACTCCTTTACTTTTAAAATGGTCTGCAACTGGCAGTGACCTTGAATCTATCCTTGCAGCGGTTTGACTATACTTTCTGGGCGTTTAATGTTGCAAATTAATAGTGCTGCAACCCTATGCAGACAAAATAAAATTTGCCACCCTAAATGTTGAATGCTGATAAATGTTAACCAATCAGAAAGCAATGTCAAAAAAAATTTGCAGCCCATAGGCAATGCCTACCCATTTGTGGCAGCCTTGTTGTGAATTCGTAGATGAGGTGCCTCTTCTCGTATTTAGCAATCTTTTGATTTGCCTCCAGGAATTCCCCTCCCCTCCTCAAGTGGCCATACACTGTTGCTTGGTGTCTCATGCAAGCTAAGGGCCCACTGGTAGTACTATTGGTTGGGCCACAATGGTATGGGATTATCGGCACTAATACCTATGGGCACAGGACTTAGTTCACTAAAGACAGTATACATATAATTGTAGCCCACCTCCTAGTTGCATGGACGGGCACTGAGAAACAGCCTTCCTGGTGATAAAGCGCCCAGAAACAAGCACTGTATAAACATGGCAGTTCCAAGATTTTATAAAGGGGAGAAGGGAGGCTAAAGCATTTAAAGGGAAGGGCTAAAGCAGTGTTCAGAGTACCGTTAAGCTTTAATCTGAACACTGCTTTAGCCTCTTTATTTTGATCATGGGGGCTATAGCCCCTTTAACCCCTACCTGGGCCTACCAGGTAGGTTTTGTTTGTTTTTGTTTTGTTATTTGGTTTTTAGGAGCATTAGCAACTAAGGCCATATTGCTCCGGGATATGCGGTGGTCATTCCCTGACCTTTCCGCATCCTCCGTATTTGGTGGTGATGGGCTCGAACCCCGGTCTAATCAAGAAGCATGTGCTACGCACTGCTGCTCCTTCCCACCTGGCTACGGAGGCACCTTACCAGGTAGGGGTTATATACTAATTTCTATACTAATTTCTGGCCACTTTACAGAGATATTATCCTACAGAGAACCACAACACAGTTGAATTAATATTCAAGAGCCATCTCCACCTAAGGCACAAAACATGTCCACACACACACACAAAGCTTATTATTATAAAATAAGCTGATTAGTATTAATATTAGTATTATAATGGCTAAATGATGCAAGAAAGTGGTCTTTTTCTGCATCTGCCAAAAAAAAAAAAAAAATCCAATTTCACTTTAAAGTTTACCAAGCTATCAACTTTTGATTATCATGACAGGTACATTATCTCAATGATCTACAACATGCTGCCAGTAATCCAGCCTTCTATTACTTCCCAAAATTTTGTATTTCTGTCCTCTGATTCTCTGTTTTGCCAGTGAAAATATACCTCTCTCATTCAATTACTGATTCTCTTTTGGACTTTGTATAACTCTATCAGACTTCCAGATGTGTATTTACCAAGTTTTATAGTCCTCAGTAAGCCATTCTTCATAGGGACATCAATTAGCATCACCTCGCAGTCTGGTTGCCCTTCTCTAAACCATTTCTAGAAGTTCTATGTATCGTCTCCAGATTCTAAATTCTAAATACAGTCTCACTATTGTCCAGTAGTGTAGCTACTCTTTTTCGGGCCCCTACTTAATTGCAAAAACAGGAGTCAGCCAAAGACGCCAAACCCCTAAAGGCCCCGGGCCCAGAGGCAATTGCCTTGCCTGCCTATATGCTAGCTATGCCACTGCTATTGTCCTATAGAAAGGAATGATAACATCCTTTTCCCAAATTGCAAAGGTCATATATTATAGACAATATACCATGTGCTTTCCTGGCCACCTGTTTAAACTTATTATTATGATACAGTAATGGTACTTGGGGGGGGGGGGATTCAGAATAGTTGTATTGAGCCCAGTTCTTGCCAGCTCTGATTTTCAATCCATCAGAGATAACACCTTGGTGCAAAGCTTACAGGTCCATATTTCATTGTGCATCAGTAACAGTTACTATTACATGATACAGATAAGCAGATGTAACTGCATCTGCTTCTGCTATGCTTGTCTGCAATGGTCCTCCTAATGACCAATAAGACATGCTTCAAGATCTGTCGACAGGCAACATGCTCAAACACTAATGACACTGCATAAGAAGATCAATTTCATTATTTTATGGACTTTGCATAACCATCCTACATCTGTCTTTCCTAAATTGAGGAAAGACAGATGTAGGATAGACGTGTGGAAATTTGCCTTTAGCCAGTGGGTGGTTGGTTGGTGGAACAGACTTCCATCCCTTGTCGTGGAAGTTGATAGCCTAAATAAGTGTAAGGCTCAGCTGGACAGGTATTTCGAACGAACAGAGGGGTGAAGTGGAAGTGGTTATTTTTTATTTATTTATTATTTTTTTTTTGGCTGATGCTGCATAAGCTTGCTTTCTTGCATCAAATGCCACAACTAATGGTAATGCTAAAGCTAATCCTTGTAAGTTTCCTTTCATTGCCTTTTCCGTATTCTTTCATTTGGTAGCAATAGCAATTCTTTCAATATTTTTATATATTCAAATATGAGTACCACTTCCCCTGCTCCCAACCAGTTAGTACCAAGGAGCAGAAATGTAGCTAGAATCTTGGCACAATACTTATAAACAAATATCGGAAAGGTGCCTTTGTTTTCATAAAATATAATAATTATTAAATTATTATTCATGTGCTACTGCTTTTATAAAAAAAATGGTGATTCTTTTATAATAATTGATTTAAATAATAACAACTGTCATATTTTAAAAATAAATTATAAATTCAATTATTCTAATTCGATTCGGCGCCTGCTGCCGGGGCCATACTTGCTGTAACCTAGTTACGCCTTCGAACTGTTCCTGAATATCCTGAACTTCCTCAGTTCTGGAACGGTATGAAATAATTTGTCTCTCTCCTCACATTAATAACTAAATACAGTACCGCGACCTTGGTAAGTATACGTCTAGAAAAAAGAGATGATAGTAAACCGTCCAGAACGAAGTTCACTGAGTGAAGAAACCTTGAGAAATTTAAAGTGTGCGAACCATAAGAAACAATTAATTTCTTTGCTTTGCTTTTGTAGAAATAATAAGCAGTAACTGGGTAAAAAGAAACAAAATGACGTGAAAAAAAATATTAAGACTCTAGATGTCGCCGAATAAATAATATATTTTCGGAACCATTAGTAACCCAGGATCCTGAGCTGGATATCATCATTCTTCTCTTTCTTGGTGATTCCCTTTTACTTCTCTCTCTCTCTCTCAGGGTAACTCGGGAATTTTTTTTTTTTTTTTTTTTTTGGCTGGTGCAGCATAAGCCTCAGTCGTCCTTGCACCATATAGCTAATAATAATAATAATAATAATAATAATAAAACTATGCTTGTATACTTCATGACCACTTAATCATCTGTTTAGATAACAAGATGCCATCTGGTAAGGGATGCATTTGAAAATTTGTGGGCCTTAAAAATATTCATACAGGCACCTCCCACAGAGGGAATAGAGAAGAATTTTTTTAACAATGCCGATGCTCGGAACACTAAGCTTTTTTTTTTATTTAAAAAATGGCGTAATGGCTATAATATGTGCTGTGTTTTAAAGCAACCGCTTAATCCGCTAAATTTACTAGCCTAAAATACAGTTAAGTTAAACATTTAAATTTGTGATTTTGCATTTATACTTATCACAGACACCTTCGGCAGCACCAAAAGCCAATAGCGCACCCAGGAATTTTGTTTTGCACGTTCCACATGACGTGCCATCAATGACGTGAATTATATTATACAAAAATGTTCTGGGGATGGGGATTTATCCTCCTCATTTCCCCAGTGGCCTATTCCAATAGCCAAGAACAGTTTTCTTTGCAGTTTCTTAAGAATAATAAAAAAAAAAAAAAGATAAAAGAAAAGAAACAAAAAAAAAAAAAAAAGAGGAGGCTCTTTACTTTACACTTATACCCCATATACATCCACGCTTGCTTTTCTCGTAAGCACGATGTTGTGGCACCAGTGGTAAGCTGCTGTTATTTCATGAATGAGTTCAGTAACCGCCTTGGCAAACAAAAAAAAATATAACATTTCATTTTTTTTTCTACAAACAAAAATGTCGAAATACAGTATTGGCTCAAACGAGTCCTCTAGTAATTCTTTCTTTTATCTCTTATTTCTTCATAACTTCCTCTCTTTTTATTACGCTGTCCCCGTCCATCTCCAGCAGGATTTGTTTTGCCGGCCTCTTCACCATTGTGAAGAGACGCGATCTTTTCCTGGTATCATCAGTTCACAAATTAAATAAGAACTATGCATTACTTGGGCCCCAATTTAACCCCCAGGGGCTCACATCTGGTGAGTATTGGCTTGGCAGACCCTGGGTCTTGAGCTGGATGTCATCATTCTCTCTCTCTCTCTATCTCTCTCTCTCTCTCTCTCTCTCTCTCTCTCTCTCTCTCTCTCTCTCTCTCTCTCTCTCTCAGGGTAACTAGGAAATTTTTTTTTGGCTGGTGCAGCATAAGCCTCAGGCTTTCTTGCATTATGTGGCTAGTAATAATAATAATAATAATAACAGAAAATAGGACTTGCACTACTCCATATTTGGTTAAGGATTTAGTCCCCTCTGGCCCGTCTCCTCGTGGCGTGGACAGGCACTGAGAAGCAGCCTTCCTGGTAATCGCTAGTAGCAAAATGGTCAGAAACAACTAAGCAACACGCACACACTGTACAAACATAACTCAATATTCATTTCTGACCATTTTAGAGAGTTATGTATCATCAGTTGAAAAATCAGGTGTATATGTCATCAGGTTAGTTGAAAAAACGTCCAGGAGCCACCCTACGTAAAGCGCAACACATATAAATAAATTAGATCAACCAGTTCGCCGAACCTTAAATTTCTTAATTTCCATATATATATATATATATATATATATATATATATATATATAAAGGGAAACAGAAGAAAGTGAAAATGAAAAAAAAAAAGGAAAAGAGAAAAGATATTTATAAAGAAGAAAATATATTTATAGAATGAATATAAGTGATTCGAGGTGTGACTATTAAATAACGAGACTGGTGCAATAAAATAAATATAATGAAATATTTCGTACCTTACAAGTTATCTCCTCCTTCAAAATAATTGCCTTGGGCTTGTTCCCTCTGTTCCATTAGTTTCTTCCAAGCACAAAAATATTTCTGGAAGTCATCTTTAAGTCCTTTTAGCACTTCGGTCATTTTTTTCTGAATGTCATCAATGGACCGAAACTTGGTCCATTGTCCACTTTTCAGTTTAGGGAAGAGAAAAATTTACACGGGCGAATAGGCACACACACAGATTTGTTTTTGTGCTGGAGCATTGTCTTAATGGAACATCCAACCATCCTTCCATAATTTAGGTCTCTTCCTTTGAATTTTTTTTTTTTTTTTTCAAGCAGTCTTATCAAACTTCTTCTTCAAGAGGAGTGTTTCCATTTACAATGGGTTTCCTCTTATCAAACTTCAATGCAGTATAAACTATGTTTAATTGACAGTCTGGTTTTGTGGGATGTATTCAGCCATAATCATTCCTTTAAATCGAAGAAAACAAGAAGCATGATTTTCATTTTTGATTTTGACATTGTCACGTTTTTTGGTCTAGGGGCTTGTTTTGTCTTCCATTGCACTGAGTGTCTTAATTTCTGGGTCATACCGAACAGCCACCTTTAAATTTTTTTTCCAAAACATCTTCACAAACTTTAGAGTCTTCATTCTTTATTCAAAAATTTTGGCACACTTTTCTCATGCCTAAATTTTCATTAAAAATTTGGCTAACTGTTTCTCTTTCCATGTTGAGTTCTGATACTACATATATTGTAATGTTTAAACGATGATCACTTCTAATGAATGTCCTTAGCTGGTCCACATTTTCATCGGTTTTTATAGATACTGGACGGCCTGATTGTTCATCACCTTCTACATTCTCTCTTTCTTCTAAAAATTTTTTATGCCATTCAAACACGCGAGCTCGTGAAATAGTATCTTCCCCATACACTTGACATAACACCTCATAACTTTCAGATGGTGTTTTCTTTAGTTTTGTTAAAAATTTGAGGTATGATTCTTTTGTCTGTAATTTTTGCGGAAAACTGCAAAAACACAAGGTAATGAAAACCTGTCTTACTGCAAAAAGCGTATTGGAACGTAACTTGTCAGGAAACTAGGGAAAGGTTCAAGGTCAAATGCTGTACCTATGATTCACATGGCTGCACATGCGCTGTCTTGTTATTTAATAGCCACACCTTATATATACTGTATAAGTGATATTAACAGAGTGAAGCAATATAGAAAAAAAAGAGTACAAACAGAAATAAAACGATGAAATATAGAAAAGAGTAAAGAAATGAAAGAAAGAAATTAAGGATGCAAAAGAAATGAAAGAAAAAAAAAGTTAATTATACACAAATGTACAAATAAAAATAAAAATGGAAAAAATATTTTGTCATATATCACAAACCTGGTGTCACTTTCAAGACTCAACCATCGAACTGTAATATAGAATCGCTGTTTCTAATGTAAAGCACATGCCATAGCAAATTACGATTAAAAATTGGTGAAATTTGGCGAATTTAATTAAATTAAGAGTTTGAAATACTGTACAAAAATACTGAAATACTGTAAAAAAGATTATAAATAAAATATATATTTTATAAATATATAAATAAAAAGATTAATTATAAAATTATAATTATAAATTAAAAATTTTAAAAATAAAAAATTATAAAAATAAAAAAATTATAAAATAAAATAATTATAAATATAAAACTAATAACTAAATAATTATAAATACAAACGTAATTATTAATACATATACAGTATTTTAATACATATATAATAAACATAATGTTTACCGTAATTTCTTTCATTTCTTTACTCTTCTTGCTCTTTACTATTTTTTTATATTTCTATATTTCTTCGCTCTATTTCTGACTTTACTCTTTTTTCTATATTTTTTCGCTCTTTTAATATCGCTGATATTCACTTATACATATCACTTATATAAGGTATGTTCGTGTCAGACGGCACCTGGGATTTCTCCCATCTCAGCGTGTGTTCGCTGTATCCAGAACAGTACACTGTCAAGCTATGGACTTGAAAGTGTGAGGGCTGTGTCTGTGCAGTGTGATGTGTTGTGCCCATTGTTTGGCCGGCTTATTGGCCGCCAGGCCCCTAATGGAGCCCGACGTTGCCCATACCTCGCCACGTGGAGGCTAGCCGGGCGTGTCCAGTATCACAAGTTGCTCTGGCAGGTCCTGCCACCTAGTTTCCTGGGATTTCAGTGGCTAGGGCCTATAAAAAAAAAATTTAAATATATATATATATATATATATATATAATATAAAAATAAAAAAATTTCACACGTTTGACGTATATGCTTAATGAGATTACTGTTAGGAAATCACTGGTTGGGGTCGAACGCTAAAGAAATGTGTTAAAAGGCCTAATAGGCCGGGCAAAATTTTTATGTTTTTAAATTTAGATTTGTGGACTATACGTTAGATGAAAGATAATAGTAGGAGGGAGGGAGGCTGAAGACTGGGGGGGTAGAAGTAGAAGTAAGGGGTCGATAGAACAGATGACCCCTGCTAGGCAGTGTGGCATGCCCATGCCACGCCAGAGGGAAGTTTGAATGGCAGGTGGGTATGGTGCCAAAAAGTTACCTCCCCCTGCCAGGGATAGGGGTCGGAAGAAGGCTGAGCTAGGTGTCTAGTCTGTGTCGCCATATGGCTTAGGCAGCGATCAGCTGCTATACTGGTCTTTGTTCCAATATCTTGGTTGTCCTTTCCTTGTGGTGCTGGTCAGTTTGTCACATCCATGTGTTTGGTCAAGTATGATTGTCCTTTCCTTGGGATTAATTTCCTTTTGTCTTATCTCTGGTTTAAGTCAGGTGTGCAGTGCCGGTTGTCACTAATTCTTGTGATCAGTTGTGGTTATTGAGTCAACTGCTGGGTTGGGAGGAAGCTGTTTGTCGTCGCTGTTTTTCTAGATGTTTTGTTGTTTCTCCTCCTATGTTGGTATTTCCTTTTGTTGTCATTTATCTCGCCCCTTTCCTAGTTGGGGTTTGGTGGTTGTGGTAAAGTTTGTCGCTTGGCATATACAGCCTGGGCAAAGTCTGAGAAGGCTCTGAGAATCTCGGCATTCTCCAGAAGGTGGTGTTCATTATTTCTAGGGATGAATTGAATCTTGGTGATTAATACTAATCTGAGGTCCTCGTAGTGTTGGCATTCGTGCACCATGTGGTCCCAGGTCTCAGGGGACCCTCAAACACACAGGAGGTTGTCCACTAGTCGGAAGGTGGCCAGTTTACTTCTGATGGCGCCATATTCTCTCATCAGATATGTAACATGAAGACCTGGGGAAAACCAGGTCGGTAGCGTTGGGTAGACTATATTTATCTCAGGGATGAATTTTTTTGTTAATTGTCCCTTTGTTGTTTGGGACCAGCGTTGTTGTTGCTATATCCAATGTAGGTAAGCTAGAAGCCGCTTCTTTTCATTTGCTCTGTTGCTTGCAGGATCTGTGGTGAACTCTTTGTATGTGGTGCTTTATCCCCGACCAAGCTGGAAATTCATCCCAGCTCGGACCACCTCTAGGTCAAGGGGCAGACTTCTTGTCATCACTAGTAGCGTAGGGGTCGAGACTGTGTAGCAAGCTCTTGTCATGGTGAGTAACGCCGGTCTTTGGATGGTGAGAAGCTTTCTAGAATTTACCACAGTCGTGGCTTTGTTGTACCAGACTCCAGAGGCATAAGTCACCGCAGGGATGAATACAGCTTTGCATAAGAGGGCAAGGGTGCGCCTCTTCAGCCCCAGTTTTTTCTTGCCACTCTATCTATCATCGCTGCGTATGTTTTCATTTTCTTCTGTAGATTTTTAAGTGTGGTAGGAATGTGAGGCTTCTGTCCAGGGTGATGCCCGATGGTGGCATGGTTTTTTTCTCCCGCAAACAGAATATACGCAATTTGCAGAGAATATACACGGAGCATTATGGTCTTACTCGCTGATACCCCTAAAACCATACAATAACAACAACAACAATATAGCGTGATGCCAAGATGAGGTTGACATGGAAAGAATGAACAGGGATTAAAGTCTTTATTGAGGGAAAGAAGATAGAAGTGGATAGGTTCAGATATTTGGGGAGTATATTAGAAAATGGAGGGAGAATTGTTGAAGAGTGTTTTATAACTGTGTAAAAGACTTAGTTTGGAGAACGGAAATACGTAAGAAAGTCAAAATGGTACTCTACAGAGGACTATGTGCCAATAATAACCAATAAAGCGAGTTGTGGGTAATGCGGGAGAAGGATATCAGCAGAATGCAAACAATAGAAAGGAAGCTTCTGAGATGAGTTTATGAAAAGACTAGGAAAGACAGAATAAGCAACGTGGCCATTAGAGAGAAACAAAGAAAGAAAAATGATTACAAAAAAAAATTTGAGAGGAACAGGCTGAGGTAGTTTGGGCATGCAAAGAGAATGTAGGATGGCAGTGGGGCTGCAGTGAAGGATATACGTGGGTATACGCCATATATCCTGTGGACTTTTTTAGGTGAATAGCGCATACTTTCTGGTTTTTGAAAGACTTGAAAAAACAAATATTATTAAAATATTTACTGAAAATTAAAAAATAAATTTATTAGAATTTGATTCTTAGGCGATACTTACAGTTTTATTATTTTTTATATATGTATAACACAAAATAAAATGTTCTCGGGGACGTTAGCTCCTTTCATCACTCCGTGGGCGTCTTATGGTTCGAACCACTTCAAAAATGAATTGAACGAGAATACTAATATATATGATTATATAAGATGAATATACATAAAACCTGTGAAAGAAAGCCTCGTAGAAACACTTCATTAAAAGGAGTAATTTTAGGAACAAAAAATATATTTCCAATGTTCATCACTTGAGGGCTGAGGTTTTATTGTACAGTAAAACAAAACACAGTTACAGAAATTACCTTATGCATTATTATTATTTATATGGTGCAAGGAAGCCTGAGGCTTATGTTGCACCAGTCAAAAAAAAAAAAAAAAAAAATTTCCAAGTTACCCTGAGAGAGAGAGAGAGAGAGGAATCACCAAGAAAGAGAAGAATGATGATATCCAGCTCAAGATCCTGGGTGTGTCAAGCCTATACTCACCAGATGTAAGCCCCTGTGGTTATGTAGGTCCATATCTTTAATCAGCAACTTTAAATAGGTGAGGAACAATATCCTTAGATGTCATGTTGAATGTTTTTCTTTAAAATAATCTAATGAAACAGGGTTATCTGTGTACACATCACTTTTAAAATACTCCCATAGCCAAAAATCTGCAGGAATCAAGTTCAATTAATTTATGTACTCTTTATACCAAAGTTTTCAATTTTGAATGAGGTGCCCCGTTGTCCCAACAAAGATGAAACGGAAATTCTAAATAGTCTCGTTTTTAAGACCAGTGTGACATTTGATTTAGAAATTATTAAAAATTTCATATTACATAAGAATTTCATAGTGGTACTTTGCTTTTAATTTTACTAAAAGTATTTAGCGTTATTAGCATTAAATTAAGATTTGCTTACTGCTTTATGCTTTCTTTAAATATTTAAAGAAAACAGCCATAATAAAATAACGTTTATCGATTCACCAGCTGTTCCCTACAGACCTAAGTTTGTAACTCGCAGCAAAAACATAATTCAAATCATAAAATCATCTGTGACAGGTTTCTAAAATAACTTACGTGGAAGTCACGTTTTCAAGATTGGTATGCATACGACTCTCACGTGTCCCACTGCCTGTTCAGCAGATATGCACCGTTTTTGTTTTTTTTTTTAAATTATTATTTAAATCTAGTTACCCTACTTTAGAAACTCTTTAAGGTGTAGTAGTAGTAGTAGTGGTGGCACGTGATGCAAGAAAGCAAATCTATGAGCTTATGCAGCATCAGCCAAAAAAAAAAAAAAAAATCACACCATTCCCTCCAAATGCCTGTCCAGTTCCTCCTTAAATTTATTCAACCTATCAACTTCCACAACGACAGATGGAAGTTTGTTCCAGCAATTAACCACCCGCTGGCTAAAGGCAAATTTCCCCACATCTATTCTACATCTGTCTTTTCTTAATTTGAATTTATGCCCCCTTAGGTTCGTAATCTGAACAAGTGGAAGGATCCCATCAGAATTCAGCGTGCTCAACCCATTCAAGGCCTTATATACCTCAATCAGATCACCGCGCAGGTGCCTAGTCTCCAGCCACTGCAATTTGCAGAACTTAAGCCTCTCTTGGTAAGAGGATCCTTTCATTCCCCTCACCAATCTTGTTGCCCTTCTCTGTACACGCTCAAGTAAATCGACATCCTTCCTAAAATGAGGCCTCCAGACCTGTACGCAGTACTCAAGGCGTGGCCTGACCATTGCCTTATACAGAGGGATAATCACCTCCTTTTCCCTGCTAGCAAAATTCCTATATATCATTGACAAAACCCCATGACCTGCCCTGGCAGCCTGTTTACATTGCTCAGAGACCTTCATATCTGACTGCACAATTACTCCCAGGTCTTTTTCATTTTCTACCACCTTAAGTGTAGTACCACACAGTTGGTACGTTTCTCTGGGGTTACTTCTACCCATATGCAGTACTTTGCATTTGTCAAGGTTAAACTTCAGTTGCCACTTCTTAGCCCATATGCCCAAATTATCTAGATCCTGTTGCAGTAGCACACTGCCATTACTGTCATTAACAACCCTGCCAACCTTTGTATCATCTGCAAACTTCGACATTAAGCCTGATATACCTTCATCAATATCATTGATAAATATACAAAACAACAGTGGACCTAACACCGAACCCTGTGGTACTCCACTAATAACATTAGTCCAAGAAGAGCAGTACCCATTGATTACTACCCTCTGCCTTCTCCCACTTAACCATCCTTTTATCCATTGTAGCAACTTACCCTTAATACCATTCTGCTCCAATTTGTACAATAGTCTTCCATGCGCAACAGTGTCAAAAGCTTTCCTGAAATCCAAATATATGATATCAAAATTATTTTTCGCATCCAGTTCCTTTGTAACCACATCATAATATCCTATCAAATTTGTCAGACAAGGCTTTCCCTTAACAAACCCATGCTGTGTCTGAATTATTGCTGCAGTCTTGTCTAGATGATCCTGCAATGCATCTTTAACCAGCGACTCCATTATTTTACCCGGAACAGAAGTTAAACTAACTGGTCTGTAATTACTCGTGTCACCCTTCGATCCCCCTTTGTGAATTGGGGATACATTTGCACATCTCCAGTCTGTGGGAACCTCCCCTGAGTCCAAGGATGCTCTCATAATTATGGCTAAGGGTTTGCTTAGTTGCTTTGCCGCCTCCTTTAATATAACTGGATAGATCCCATCCACCCCAGGTGCTTTTCTTACGTTTAACTTCAACAATTTCTCTTCCACTTTGCTCTCAGTTATTACAAGATCATTAAGCATCCTGCTACAATTTGATAACCTTCTGCCATTTTCAAACCTTAATAACTCCTCATGTGTGAATGTAGCTGCAAAATACTCATTGTTTGTTTGCTATCTGAGCAGGAATATCAACAGTCAAACCATCGATGTCAAGTGGACCAATCAGATTCATCCTCTTCCTTTTAGAGTTTATATAAGTAAAGAAATCCTTGCTGTTTTTCTTAGCATCTTTTGCCAAGGATTTCTCGTAATCTGCCTTCGCCTGCCGAACCTCCTTTGTGACCTGATTACAGATTAACTTATATCTGCCATAGGCTTCTGAGTCGCTTGATAATTTATATGCATCCCATGCATTTTTCTTCTCTGTTACGAGTCTCATTAGTTCATTTGACAACCATTTAGGCCTAAACCTTGAACAATATTTCTTAATAGGTATGAAACTTTTAGTAGCCTCCACGATTAATTCCTTGAATGCTTCCCACTTAGAATTTACTGTTGGTAACATCGTCAGTTGATCCCACTGTACAGAATGTAAAAACTGTCGGAGACCATTGTACTCGCCTTTACGGAAGCAAAAACCCTTTCCTTTACCCCTGATGGTAATTAAATCTTTAAGTAAATCCCACGTCAATACACTGTGATCACTGCCACCTAGTGGTTCTTTATCTGCAAATTCCTAATACATGAATGATCACTGCTGATAACCAGATCAAGAGTATTACTTTCTCTGGTTGCCTCTCGAACATACTGCTGCAGAAAACAATCATCCAATAAATCCACAAAAGTCTGACTAGTGTGTGAATGCCCAACCCACAAGTTCCAGTCAATATCTGGGAAGTTAAAATCCCCCATTATAAGACATTCCGATTTACTAGCCCACTCTATTTCTCTGTACAATTGTTCATTGTACTCATTCGAGTCATTAGGCCTATAACACACTCCTACTCTTATTTTTGCTTTCGCAGTGCTTATGTCACACCAAACTGACTCAACAGTGCACTGTTCATCTATATCAACTGGACGCACTTGTTTTGATTTTATGTTTTTCTTTATTAACAGCATAACACCTCCTCCCTTCCTATCCTGTCTGTCCTTTCTGTACACATTGTACTCCCCAAATTCCAATTCGGCATTCCTTATATCTGTGTGACACCACGTCTCTGATATCCCAACAATATCCGCCTTTGATGTCTTGACCAACACTTCAAATTCATCAAATTTATTTACTATACTTCTAGCATTGGTATACATGCAAGTATACATGCCCTTTCCTATTCCTAGCCACTCTAACACATCCCATATACCCACCTGTTTCACGATGACTGACATCCGTCCCTGAAACCCCCAACACCCCTCGCTCCAGGTCGCTACTTATTCTAATAGAAGTTGTGCAAGAATCACCTTCACCTCTGCCTACGGCTACTGTTAAAATATTAGTCCTTGTATCCCCCAAGCTATCAGTTTTCCGACCCACCTAACACTGCCTCGACAGCATCAGCAAATATTCTTGCACCCTTTCTATTTAAGTGTATCCCATCCCTGTAGAAGCAATCTCTCCTGTTAACAAGTACAGTCCAGGCTGAAAAAATTCTACCCCTTGAGCCTTGCACAATCTTTCCAGGGCCGAATTGATCGACAAGGCTCTCATCATATACTCCCTCCTATCGTGTAACTAACTTAACTCGCATTCTTCAGTATGTATCGAAATACGAGGGAGTCTTAGTAAGCCATTTCTTTTAGCTTATTTTACTAAGTTGAACATATAATTTAATTTTCAGTGTTACCTAAAAACATTTATACACTTGTTGCATCGCGTTATCATATCCTGGAATCCTGCTGCGTAAAAATATGCCATTTTCTGTTGTAACCAGTTACATAAATTCAACCCCTGAATCACTAGGAAAATGTTTGCTACTAAGCTGTTGTGGACTTTAAAATCGCTAGGATCCAAGTTAGGCCTGTAGAGAGGATGATCAAGAAGTTTCAGCCAAAATCATTAATGTATGTGGTGCCATACAATGGCGGTATTTCATGCATTTCAGGTATTTCAATAGCCCGTGCCATTTCTGCAAATTGAATCCTAAAGTTCTCTCAGAGGTAGGCAAAACATCATTCACTGTACCTCCAGGCTAATGCACAAGATGAACACCATGACAGAAAACAGATATCATTATTGTCTCTTACTCACTATTTATCAGTATGTTGATATAGGTTTAATTCTGTTAACCTGTGAAAGTTGACAACTTCGGGGATCACTAGTCTAACATGACTGGTCTAAGGGCCAACGTTTAGGCAATGACAATTTGTAACGTATCGTATCGGTACACTGTCACAAGAAATGAGCGAACCGTTGTACTTTATATTACTTTGAATAATACAAATATAACATATAAAGAAATTACTGTATATTTTGGTTGCAAAATACACAAAAAGGACGTGTAGTTTTTTTCATGCAAAACTATTAGTTTAAAGTACTTTGCGTCCCAGGAGCGGATTAAGGTCGGTTGAGGCCCCGGGCGCAGAAGAAAATATTGGGCACCTTAAAAAAAAGAGAGAGACAGGGAAAATAAAAATACATGTTAACCAATTTTTTAAATAAATAAAAAATATTATGTACTATTAATGTTTTATTTCCAATAAAATTTGAATATAATATATGTATAGTATAGTTAATAATATCATAATAATAATCACAAAGTTTTGAACTAATATGTTCAACTAATTTGTTGGGGTTTTTGGGTGGGCCCTTCAGAAGTCGGGGCCCAGGGCGCGCGCCCGGTGCGCCCGCCGTTAAATCCGCCTCTGTTGCGTCCCCTTTGGAATCTTCATACGCCTCGCTAAGGGAAGGGGGAGAGGAACGCACCCCACTGGTTAAGGTCCAAGAAACTAGAAGAACTCCTTATTGTATACACAAGGCACATGCCGTACACGACACCCTTCACAGCTACAAGCCAGGGGTCAATAAAAATAACATTCCCCAGGTGAGGCTCGAACTCACAACCTCGGCATCACTCACAAGTACTGCATTATAAGTACCGCGCGCTAACCAATTGCGCCACTGGGGATAACAATTATTGCCTTTGCGAATAGCAATAATACCTTCTTTTCCCCCTATTTCAACCCCTGCTACCTCGAATTAAGCTGTAATTTGGGCACTTGGAAATGCTACACGATAGTGAGGATACATTGTGTGGCTTAAATTTACAATAAATAAATAAATGCCTTTTTTTTCCCTAGTTAAACCCCTGCTACCTCGAATTAAGATGTGATTTGGGCACTTGGAAATGCTACACGATAGTGAGGGTACATTGTGCGCTTTCTAGTATTTTGGTCGGGTAGTGTATATCTATACAATTTATTTTTGATTCAACAGAAGAAAGCGTGTACTTTAACTGTTGGCAAACAAATCCATAAGCTCTGCAGACAACCCTGTCTATAATATAGCGATTACCAAACTGTGTATCTCAGCACTTTGGTGTACCGCGACCCTTTTGTATTCAGTGAAATTCGGAAAAGTTCCATTAAATGGAATGGCAATAACTCGTTATGCAAATATACCACTTTTTAGCTCCAAGTGTGACTCGAGTGGCAAAAATTCGAGAACCACTGCTGTAATGAGCAGCTTCAGTAGGTATGAAGAATCACTGCTTGTCGTAATATTTTTCATTTTATTTGTTTGATTAATAACATATAAAAAAATGATACAATAATTAAATTTTAGTTAGCAATATACTGCAGTTAGTAGTAGTTTCTATAGGATATTTTGTTGTAGTATAAGTTTTTCCCCAATAAAAGCTATTTTAAAGAGTACGATAACATCTTGTATCATCTCTTAGAATAACTTTGGTAGTTTATTGTATTTTATTTTTTAACGAATAAATTTTTTTAACTAATAGCCTGGCATAAATATTATTTTATAGCAGTTATGAAATTCCTAACTGTCATTCAAGAATTCGTATTAAGTTCTTTGAAATGTTTCAGACAGACTGATATTATGTAGTCTTCCTACTCAATGTGTTTTTGTAACTTAAAGCGTGCGGTTAGGGGCAACCAACTCGAGCTCTGAGCTATAATATTACATAAAAGCTGCTCTAATAATGAAGCCTTAATGAAGTTTGGATTAGCTGTAAGTCTGTCTTTTATAAACTATAAAATTTTATGAATATCCGCTCGCTGGGGATCGAGTTATTTCGGGCAGCATTGATGAAAACAAAGGCGCTTATACGTTTAAAAATTATAATAATAATTTAAAAAATAAATAAAACATGGTGAGTGGCATACTGGTAAATGGATCGTTTTTAAAATGTTCCAAAGCTTATATTTGAATTAGTTGAAGGGGTATTGGAGCAGCATAGATAATTAATTAATTTTTCTATTTTCCATTGAACGTGCTGTTGATCGAAGAAAACATCTATAACAGAGCTCGAAATAGATAATTTTATGAAAAGGAACACTCTTCAGGATAATATGTGCAGAAGGCAGTTGTTGTGTTAGTTGTTATGGAAAGCTGTTATGTTAGTTGGACCGAACTTTTCTAAATTACTTTGTGACTTACTGATATGAAGACGATCCAGATGGTTTCTCACTGGTCTGGCAGGGGTTCTTAAACCAGAGAAGCTCTCCTCCCTAAAAGAGGTGAAGATTCTCAAAATTAACCCCCCACCCTCCCTTTTTTTTGTTTGCAGAACGTGATTTTAAACAACAAATTCTTTTCAAAATTTCTATCCATGTATTTCATTTACTTCTATTTACAATTTTTGAATTTAGAATAAGGACGGTGAGATGGCAAGACAAAACTGGTCTAGCTGGTCGCGAAAGTTGAACATGTGTAACATTTAAGAACTGGAAAGTCGTACAGATTTTGCAGTTTTTACAGACTCAATCAGAGTTTGTAGAGTAATTTTAGATCCACCTTCTTCCCATTTCAATTACTTTTGATCGAAAATACAGTTAAGCAGTTTCAGTTTCCATTGATACAGAGCCTAAAAAAGCTTTAAAGTGGTTTGTTAAAGCCATCATCTTGAAATGGAACCTACGGCTATAATGAAGAAGCGCTGGGAACTATGCTCTGACTGAACTGGACTGCTACGGCTTATGACTATAATTTTATGCAGGATAATTGCCATTGATTGAACAGGAGTTTTCACACTTAAATGGTAAGTCAAGAAGTCAATGTGTGAATCTCCCATCCAGTCAATGGTAATTACCCTTCATAAAATTATAGCGTCATAAGACGTAGCAGTCCAGTTCGTTCAGATGAAACGGGCCGTAGATTATGCGTATTTTTCACAGCTTTAAAAAAATTCCAATGCCACTTTAAACACTACAAAAAATGTATACAGCCTACTATATACTCATATCGGGATCGCGAGAAAGTTTTAATTAACTTTAATAAAGTAAAATCCAAAATCGAAACCTAAAGTTGTGTGAGTTACGTAAACAAGATTGACAAACAACAGTTTCTTTTGTGAAAATGTTCTGTTTTAAGTTTTGCGTAAAAGAAAAATAATCGAGAAATTCTCTAGAGGTCAGATAAAAGTTGATGTGGAAAAATAATACGAATGTCCCCTAAATTCTTCGCCAACAATAAAAACAAGGGTTCAGTTTTTTATGAATTAGCCGATTCTGCAAGGAGAAAAATGATTTTCCGTGCCTAGTAATCTGATCTTTTTTGCAGTCAGGACCGATCCTTAGAGGAGTGCAGCAATGCATCCGGACCCCAGATTTAAAAGGGCCCGAATCCCAACAAAGAGTCCCCTCATTCCAGAAAAGGAGAACTCTTTGCTTCCCCCAAACATTAATTCTCACACCCAGATCTCCTGAACTTTTAGGGCCGACCCTATTTCAGACGATTTTCGGTAGCTAGAAGTTAAAATCCACCTGTGAGTAAGCTAGTTTTTAAAAACAAAAGTAGTGATTTTGGGTGAGTCTTAAGACGTGAAAACTTTGAACCAAGAGCTACGATATCGATATTGTGACTTTGCTTATTCTTGATATTGATATTACTTATCCCAAAAGCCTCTGCTGCTTTTCTTCTCGGGCCTTTTTCACATCGTGGCTGAGTTAGGTGGGTCTCAGGCGAGGGTAGAATGGTTTTTCCCTCCGCAAACTCGCGTTTTTCGTCCAGAAAACAGAAAATCGTCCTCAGAACACACGCAATTTACAGACAATATATATGTAGCAACATGGCCTTAGTTGCTAATGCTTCTAAAATCCAACAACAACAACAGCTTTTCTAGTTTTCTAAAAATGTTATCACTTCTACTTTTTTTTAGCGTTAATTCTTTTCGATTACCTGCATTTTGGCTGCTACTGAAGTACAGAATTTTTAATCCAACTATAGGAGAAACAAGCTATACTGAGAGACTAAGAATGGGGAAGGAAGTGGAACAGCGGATATAAATGTAAGTACTTCCCAGTAACAAGCGTTTTGTTGCAATGAAGAGGTAGCTCTCATTGTCTGTACGTATCCACTACCTACTGCATATACAGGGTGTCTCAAAAATACACGGCATAACTTCAGGAATGAGTTCTTCATATGTAGACAATAAAAATATTTTATATCAACATAGTTCCGGAAATGCTTGGTTTCCGAGTTTTGAAGGTCTGTCTATGACATTTAACTGTTCACATCACCTTATAGTAATTGTTCAAAATACCTTCTGCCTGAATACAGGCCTCACATCGACGTCTCATGGACTCCCGAAGACGATGCCAAATTCCTCGCATGTTTCGTATTGTCTCACAACCTGCCACAATTCGATTGCGGAGAGTTTCCACATCAGCTACCGGAGTCGAATACATCTATGACTTTAAATGGCCCCACAAGAAGAAATCTGGGTTTAAATCAGGTGAACGTAGAGGCCAGGCAGTTGGTCCACCCTCTACTTCAGGAGTCGTAGATCTTGGTCGTCCTCTGTCGGCAGCACGAGGTGTAAAGGTCCCATGTTCACAAAGGCGGCGATGGATACCTTCAAACGTTTTCCTGTCTGGACATCTTCGTTCTGGGAACCTTTCGTGGTACAAACGACGAGCCTGCAGAGCATTGCCGTCCTCCAAACCGTACATAAAGTGCATATCCGCTTGCTCCTGATTTGAGTACATGGTCGGAATGGAAACCATCAGATTCTGTCAGTACCTTGTGATGAAGGAAATCACCTGCGGGAGATAAGACATTCCGGTTAATAACTCGGGAACCAAGCATTTCCGGAACTATGTTGACATAAAATATTTTTATTGTCTACATATGAGGAACTCATTCCTGAAGTTTTGCCGTGTATTTTTGAGACACCCTGTATATACAACAAGTTTGCATTTTATGAGGCAAAGTAAATATGGGGGGCAACTTGTCCACTACCGTATCTACAGTTACAAAATATACTAACTGTAGAGACAGTGAGGATGATTGAAAGCAGAATTCCCAAGGTGTTATAATCCAATTCGTAAACAATATTTCCCATAACTTAGTTTATCTCATTACTTAGTTAAGTGCTTATAATTTTCCATTACTGTATATTTTTAACTTCAACACAAAGTTAATTTTTTTTGTTAATGTTTACACATTGTTGCAACTTCATTTCTCTCTCTCCAGTTTATATCTCAAGAATGGTTAATTTTTTCAAAATTTTTTTCAAAAAATAATAATAAATGAAATAAAATAAATAATAACAATAAATAAATAAATAGTAATGACAAAAAGTTCCATGCTTAAACGTGGAGGAAAATCCAAAACCTGTTCAAAGTGGTCACAATAGACAGGTGGTCACTGTATTGAGTTTCCCATTTACAAGGATTCTTATATTTTTCGGACCATCACATTATGGTCACGTTAGACTGATGGTCATTTTAATATGCAAGTGGTTATTTTAACAAGTCGTACTGTATTTGAAAATAAGGACAAGCCAACAACGCAGTTCTTAGAATTAAAATTAGAATCTTAGAATTAATAACTAAAAATTATTCTCAAAAAAGTTTCTTTTTTTACCTTAGAGTACAATTAAAATGCTTTCTAACATACCATATAAACAATTGCAATAATCACATATTGTTAATTTATTTGATAATTCTCTGTGTGGCAGACGTTAGACGTAATTAATTTTCCCGCCGCTGTGTGACCTCGACCACTTTGTCACAACATACAACATGAATAGGGAGGATAAAAGCACAGAGAGAGAGAGGGGGGGGGACGAGGTTGTGGGTTACCCCGCTTTTACCAAACACCGTTTACATCAAAGACACTGTTGTCTGACATGAAACTATCACCAAAAGGAACGAGGAGAGAATCAACAGATGGATTTACAGGAAGAGAACCACGTCCAATACCCTCATACTCATAGTAAGTGACGCCACGCCTATTGTGGTAGTGACTTGTTCGCTGTCCAAGTTAACCGCTCCATCAGGAAACTAGCAAGTAAGGAATTAATGTGCTGCACTGAGTGGAATGTGCGCGCGCGCGCGTTACTGATGGGCAGGGTTCATTAGCAACTTAGAAGCATTCGAATACCTCAATTAGAGCAACTCCCTCTTGCAGTGGCTCAAAAAGACTTCTGTTTATTCAAGTATATGATTTCCGATTCAGCCTTCTAGTTTCAGCAATTGGGAGCTACTGTATATTCCGACATATAAGTCGAGCTTTGAAGCACTAAAAAAATTAGAGAAAAAAAAAAAAAAAAAAAAAAGAGAGAGAGAGAGATTCCTCGATAAAGGACTTCAACCAACGAAAGGCTTGTCGTCCGTACAAGACTTAGTAATGTAAATTCCTTAATACGACTACCACAATCCGTTAAAATATTTTAATTAAAAGCAAATTTAGCTCACAGCTAACGAGGGGTTGGTCTTGTTTTCTTTTATCAATACTGTACAATACAAAACAATAAGATAGAAAAACCGAAATACCTACCATATGAAGCATATTTGTTCTCTTTTATGACATGTGAGGTGATTTGTTGTTGTTGTTGTTGTACTTGCCGTGTTTACAGTTACCCCTATTATGAAGGAACTGTAAGTAAAACCAAACTCATGTATCTTGAACCAGTTACAAAATTCGAATAGAGATTGTAAGGATGCCAAGATTTTTTTCATCATTATCTTTTATCAACCTGCCGAGCATGTCAAACATTAGTAGGGTGTCATTTGAATTTAAATGGTATTCTAGAGGTCTTCAGGCTCTGAATAAACTCCAATCAAAGTTTCCAAACACGTCATGGCAAAATTTCAAACTCCACACAACTGGCAAGTGCAGTAAAATACAGTATTACAACATTTAATGTTTTTGGTTTCGTAATACAACACGTTTTCATAACATTATAGCAAACTTCGGTGGATATATGAATTTCTGTTGAGTTTAACGGACAATTGGATTTATCAGTCAGGCTTACCCTGTTCTGTAAAATATAAGCATATATTCTCGAATCGAGAATTTACTGTACTCCCTCATGTAAGAGAGTACTGTACTGCATTTGCTTACCGCTTTCTTTACGTTTTACTGTGCGATGTAATAAAATAACACAATATAAGCTTATATAAGAAAGAGCAGAAATAACTGAATTAAAAAGTACAGTGGTTGCTAGGTCTCGTAACTGTGAAAACAGGGGATGGATCAATGAGGCGAATATATCATTTCGTAGGAATTATTAAAGCAAAAAATAGAGGTCGGCTTATACACCGGAATGTACAGGGTGGTTATAAAGTCCTGCACAGGTTTTAAATTTTAATAACTAAAGTTATACAAATGATAGAACTATTTAGTAAAAATTATATGAAAGTTCAAGTCTTAAAGTTTTATTCTTAATTTAGTTTTTAAATATCACACTTCAACATGGCCGTCATCATTCGGGGTCTCCCAGATCGTGGTTTTTCATTAACTGATCCAGTTTCTTTAAAATTTTTCATCCACCTACTTATTGACTTATTATGGGGTGCATCTTTTTTATAATGAGTAGTGAACTTTCTTCTCACAGCTGTTATTGATTTAAACTCTGCAAGCCAAAGCACGCAGTTAACTTTTTCTTCAATTGCCATTTGGGGTCATTCAATATCTGCAAATAAAAGAGAAATTGATAAAATATAAAATATAAATACAACAAAAGCAAAATCAGATTTACATGGATGAAATTATTATATAAAAAACTTTAAGACTTGAACTTTCATATAATTTTTATTAAGTGGTTCTATCATTTGTAAAACTTTAGTTATTAAAATTTAAAACCGGTGTAAGACTTTATGATCACCCTGTATAGTGTGTCTCAGGAACCCAATGAAAAGTGTAATGCTTTGCTGAAATTAAGTATTATATAGCAGCAAATCCAGATGCTGTAAGTCCTTGCGCAAGTTTCTTAATTCATTTGCTTACAGTTTTTTTTTTTAAGTTTCATAGAAATCCAAAAGGTGATGGCTAACTGTTCGAATAAGAGAACACTGTCTTGCAGCGCCGGACCAAGGTATTTCCGTTCCCCGGGCAGAAAGATTTTTCGGTGCTCTTTACTGAGGATATATATATATATATATATATTTTTTTTTTTTTTTTTTTTCCCTCATTGTTCTTCTGTTCTTGGTACCCCTTAAAGAATGGCGCCCCTGCAAGAACCCTGCTAGCCCGTTCCTTAATCCGGAACTACTGTCTTGAATCTGATCTTCAGATATTAAAGTCCAGTGAATACTGGCTGCAGAAAAATTCTTTGCCTAATTTCTCAAGACAAAAAATAAATAAATAAAAAGATTTCCTTTAAAAAAAGTTGTCTTGGCTGGCTTTTCTAAACTGACTAAGTTACACCACTATTGTTGGTATTGTACTATGAAGATCAGCTATTCATTTTCTAAAAGTGAAGTCTACTTTCTTTCTTTTTTTTTTTTTTTTTTTGAAAAGTTTCAGCACCATTTCAGCTGCTTTGCTGGTTCACCTAGTTTAAGTTTCGCTTTGCTAAAGAAAACTAAAGTTCTTCTTTAGCGTGTGAAAAATCTGCTGGTTTAATTATTTAGAGATCATTTTGCACTTTAAGAACATGTCGCATCACTGTTGATGAAATTGGACATTCAATCAATGAATTGAATCATTTTTAAAATCTCGGTTAATGATGAACTGATTCATTTGTAAACTTTTCTTTCTTCAGCAGGCTTGCGTATTCAATCATTAATGGAAAAAAAGTTGCCATTGGACCCAACTAGCTAAATAATATTATTTTACCACGAAGTTAACATCTCTTTCCTTTCAAGTGCAATTAAACATCTTCCTCATTCTGTAGTTGTTTTGGCTCCTTTGGATTTTCGATTTTTGGACATAAAAGAACGGGAACTGAGTTGAAATTTATTCAAAAAAACTTTTTTCAATTTGGAGTATTATATTTACAGCAAAATTCTTATTCCTTTGTGAATCTTTTGTAGAAAAACAATGCTTGTATCATTCTGTCCTCTTTCCCTCATACAGTGTGGAAGGGGATTCATATAAATTCGCCCTCGTGGGTAGCACAGTTGGTAGGATCACCGTCCTGCTCACACCGGGTGGAAAAGACCTGAATTCCAATCCCGTCGATGATGGAAGGAATTTTTATGGGTCTTTTTCACAACGTGTCTGAGTTAATCGGTCTCAGGCGAGGGAGCGTGGTTTTTTTTTTTTTTTTTTTTTTTATCCGGGAAACTCGGGTTTTTCGTCCGGCAAACAGAAAATCGACCTCAGAACACACACAATTTACAGACAATATAATTATGTTCTTGTTTATACTCCGGCACGACCACCTAGCCAGTGGAGTTTACAATAAATCATTAATACAAACGCTAATCGTATTTAGCAGTGACGGGCTTGAACCTCGGTCCACTCAAAGAGCGCGTGCTACCACTCCCGCTCCTGACCACTTCGTTATGTATACACGAGCAACGTGGCCTTAGTCGCCGATGCTCCTAAAAAACCAAAAACAAAATCATATAAATTCCTTCGTTAAGAGAGGCTAGTCTGTATTTAGTGCTCAACTTTTGGCTACCAGTTCTGGACAGTTAAACACGAATTTCATGAACCCCGGGTTAATGCACTGCTTCATGAATTTCCTGTAAGAATTACAATATCTTCACAAATGATATCCGTACTTTCTTTTTATTTTGCTCCTGAATTCATCTGATTTGTACTTCTTTGATAAGCAAACTCAGCCTCACTTAGCAAGCTAAATAATAAAGCAACGCTAGAAAACGCAGACAGCCAATTCTACCAAAAAAAAAAAAAAATGAAAGAAAAGAAAAGAAAAAGGACGCGCTTTCTCAAAGTAAGAATCCATCCACTGATAGGAGACACGGTAGTAGATAAATCAGATATCCCAAAGTAGAATCTACAGTCCTATCAAATGATCTCTCTGTACTTAATGAAGTAATTATTCAACTGTTTGGGTTGACCCTTTTTAAACTTGGGCCTCTGCGGCCATAGGGTATGCAGGAATACTTCCGTCGGGCCTGAAGGAACTAGCCGAGCTAAGAAAATAAGTAAATAAAACACAGACGACCTCATAATATCCCGATGTAAACTCACGGCCAACCCAGAGAATTTATCCGCAGTGCAGTACCAGCTTTTCTCATTCCATTTCGGACTCTCTACTCTTTCCACCCCTCCCATAGGAGTTCGCTTGCTTCCGTCTGCGTCCGCCAGGGATGGAGAAAGACACAGAGAGAGAGATGAGGAAGCTCGTGCCACCAGATGTAAAATTAAACCTTACAGCTAATGGCGGTTCCTTCGGAGGCACGTCACCGCTCTTCCCCCACGCAGACAGCCATTCCCTTATATGGCTCCTAGACGCTTTTAACAACGGTTTTTGCCAGCTGAGAGCTCGAACGGGACGCCGCCCCATACTGCTGCAACATCGGGTCCGTGACGATGACACCGTCGCAGTCGGTATCTTACAAGGGAGATACCAGTGGCTCGTTCACTTTCGTAGCGCGCGCGCGAGTGTGCGATAAAACTTGCTTCGGTCTGAATGCCTTGAATAGCTTCTAAACAGGAAACTTGTGTGGTTGTGTTGAATACTCTCCGCCGACGATAGTGACGGAACAGTCCGCTCTCCGCCCCGTTGGTGTACAGGAAGTGACCGTAGAGAGAGAGAGGGAATGAGAGAAGATGCGTGACTCAGTGGGCAGGTGAACAGCTCGTGCATGAGGAATAATTCAGTAGAGGAGGAAAAGCGTGCGAAATACGGATATAACGTTTTTAACATTTTTTTTTCCCTTTGTGTAGTGGATTAATTTTGTCTTGCGCATCTTGTGGATCTATTGCGTGATGTGTGTCACGTGCAGTCTTTAGTCCCAGTGGAAAAGTAGTGAAATAAAGATGCTGTTACTGCTATTAGTGGGTATGTGATAACTTTTAATATTTTGTCATATTTTGTTCCACGAAGTTATAAAGCACCCCTTATTTCACGCTCCTATTATGATCAATAACTATGTCAGTTGTACATATGTGGTGAGTTCTGTCACGTGGTACCGAAGTGCTGTCGTCGACCTGTCTCGAAGTCGTTCCGTACATGCTGTTGAACATGACCCTTGTTGTCCTGAGCCCACAAAGCTATCGGCTACTAATTGTAGAGCCGTACATTACGGTTTGTGCTCACCTCTTTTAAAGCTTCCAGTGTTTTCTATACCACCTCCACAAACATCTTCTAATCCCCCTTCTCCAGCAACTCCTAAAAGCAGCCAATCGAGTTCAAAGTCATCTACACCTACCAAGTTGTTAACCACATCTCCACTGTCCACTCCTAAAGTTGAACTGGAGATTCTGGATCCTGTAGAACTTTTAGCAGCTGATTTAGAAGGAAAATTAGAAGCCCTTGTTAGCACATTTGTAGCTCAAGACAAAATTCGAGTTGCTGCCCGTAAAAAAGGCGACTCACAAAGTGGGAACGTCAGAAGTAGCAACCTGGCGAAGGTCGACACACTAAGTCCTCAATCCCCAATCTCCTGTGGTCCCCAAGCTGGTGGAAAAGTTGGAGCTTCCTCTGGGCAGGTAGCTTTTGTACATTCTTCCAGTGGCACAGGAGATAAAAAAGCAAAAGGCAGTAGGGAAAAAGACGACAAGGAAAAGCCAAAAAAAGTTTTATCAACAACTGATAAAAAGGGACTCGTTGAATCATCTAGAGGAGGGCGTTTAGCAACAACAAAAAAATCGGACATAGTGACACAGAAAAAAGACAGTCGAGAAGCAGCAGAAAAGCAACTAGCTCACGATGTCTCTTACAACAACGCCAAAATGTCTGCAGCTCCTGCCAAGATTTTGGATTCAGGAACTAGAAAAAGTCAAACTAAATTATCACAGGAGACACAGAAGGTGGTGCCCTCTGCTATCGAAAAGATAGCAAAGATAGAACCAACTGAATCTAAAGAAAAGGGAGTTCCTCTGCTTAAATCGTCTCCAGAATATCAGCAAACTGGAGTAAAAGCGCAAATAACTAAATTTGCCTGTAAAGAAAAGGAAGAAGGGTCTGCATCAACTTCTACGGATAAAAAAACCCAAAAGCAACCAAAGATAACAGTTCAAAAGAAACAAGAAATATCTCCTACCCATTTTCTAGACATAACTCTGCCAAATAAGCCAACTTCATCAATCGCTTCTATGACGAAATTACAGGATATTGTGATTACACCATCAGTAACGAAACCTTCTCTTAGCCCGTCCACTAAATTTAATACAATTCCATCTGTTTCAGCACGTACAGGTGGATATCGGGCATCGCCATCCTCTCCGGTGTCCCTGGGTACTCCCAAATCATCTCCGATTAGTGCAGTTATCATACCTGCCAGCACTACACCAAAAACCCCAGAACTTTCCTCAAAAGATACTTTACGTCCAAGGATAGATCAGAAAACTCCTTATCCTAAGGAACCCCGTCCATCTAGCTATCCCAGTGTTCACTATAAAGATCTAGATATTGCTTCATTGCATCATCGCAGCGCTAGTCAATTGATTATGTCAGAGGATCCAAGACAAAGTGCACAAACAACATGCTGCTATCCTGACGACTCTCCATCCTCCAAAACCAATACGCAAACGAAACACAACCAAGAATTTATTCTTTCCCCTGTGGATTATGCTAAAACTCGTTTTCTAAACTCTCAGCATACACAAAAAACAGAGGAAATGACGAAATCGAAGCCTAAAAATGGCCACCTTGTTAGCGAAGCCAAGTATCGGTGGGAGAACGTGCAACATCCGGGCCAAGGAGCAGCTGTTCATCCATTGTGGCCCAATCATTCTCCGCTCGGAGATCAACTTGTGATAGACCCTGAAAGCGGGCATCCAGAGCCATTAAGAGAGGTTCTACAGCGAGCTGGCCATCGGAGAACTCTCTCCATGGAAGGTCTTTCAGATGGACAAATATTAGGATCGACACCTTCTATACCCCATCCTAAATTGACAACAGCTCAGAAGCAACATATCCGTGAACGTTCACTATCTCCTACAGATCGACATCATTCGCATGTGCCAATTCGCCCTTTCTTAACTAAAGGATCAGTGGCAGAAAGGGTTCTGTTATTTGAATGTTGTCCCGACAGAGCGTTAGACAGAGCAAACACAGCAGTAAAAGCTAAACCTGTAGCCTTTAACACGTGGAGAACTGGAAACGGTGATGTGCATCACAAAGCTCAGGTAAATAACCATTACAGTGATTTCTTATTTATTTCTAGTAAATAAGGTTTTTAAAATCATTTTATTCAGCGCCATTCCTTAACAATGCACTCGACATTGAACAGAGAAAACCTGGTGTATTGTGACAGTTATTTATATATATATATATTTTTTTTTTTTAATCAAGAAGCACGTTTTAAGAATTTCTGGAAATTGTCAATATTATAAATAAGTCCAATATGAATATTGTTATACGAGCTACGTTTCTTACAACTATTTCGATTTAAGTGTGTTTATATCAAACAACTATATTATGCCATATTTTGATGCACTTTTTAAAATTTTCAAAAAAAAAAAAAAAAAATGCTGGCTATCGCATGTATTTACTTTGTTTAAATTCTTAATTTACAAAGTCTTAAACAGATAATATACTGTATTTCATTTTCTTTGATCATGGTAGAGGACGCACTTTATCGCGTGAAAATAAAACTTCGTCTGCACGAACATGTACAAAGTGCGTGCGCAGAACAAACTTATAAAAGCGAGTGGAAGAGCTAATGCGAATTACTACAGAATTATGTATATTTATAGTAGGTCTGTAAGTGAAATGGTTGCCCATTACTCATCGAAATGGCGATGAACATTGCTAAAGGAAAGGAAAGGATGAAGAAGAAGCAAAAAAGTTTATTTCTGTTCCTGCTCGATCGAAAATGTACAGTCGGTTATTTTTATACGGTAGTTATTGCTGACTCTGCCAACTTCGTCTTCACAAGGCACCAAGCGTTTTCAGAGGTATTCTAGTGTTCGTATGTACACATTCTTTTTACTATTTTGTGATTCATTTACTGAAAGTTTTATGTACGCTTTTATTATTCTTTTTCTTTTTCTTTTTTTTTTGCATTTAACGTTTAATGGTTGTTTTAAGCTAGTTTATATTCACGAAATATTTACATAAATGAGCGGTTTATAAAAGTTCTGAGAAAGCCCAACTTTCTCTTTCTCTCTCTTTCAACCTTTATGAAGAAGTGAGGTCACTAACCTTTATACTGATGTTTCGCTGGCATTCATAAAGAGAGTTATCTACGAAACAAGATAACCCAATTTGGGCAAACTTAATAAAGGACAATTTATCAGTGCAATCGCAGTCCACTGAAATTAAGAAGGGTGTAATGGGTCTGAAGATATATTTACTAGCAGATCGGTTATCTATTGTTTATGTATGGAAATGATAATAGGAACTGTATCAGATAATGTTTTCTTCCTAACTGTAATACAGTGAAAGAAATTCGAACATGGGCACTTTGAAATCTTTATATCAGGTTATATTTCATTTTGATAGATGGCGAAACTACTATACCTCCAACTCTTTGGTTGGGAGGAGGATATTCGAGAATTTATCTGGGGGTGGGGGAATTTACTTCTTTATTTCGATATATAGTTTCTTTCAACGTGCTTGTAAAAAAATACGCTGTTGCCGAGCAATTATTAATGCTGATTCACATTGGACTTAAAGATTTTTTATTATTTTCAGAATAAATAAAAATAGCACTCTAAATACTAGGTATTTAGAGTGCTATTTTTAGGTATTAAGAAGAAGAGAAAAGTGAATGTTGAAAAGAAATGTTGCACCCATATACTTTTTCTATTTATATTATATTTGAAGTAAGGTTAATTTTTTAACCCTTAAAATAGACACATGCTAACAACTCATTTAGTGGAAATCATAGATGGTCAAATATTTCTGTTGGAGGATGGAGAAAAACACAGTCATGTATTCAGAGCTCGTGTGTGTGTGTGTGTGTGTGAGAGAGAGAGAGAGAGAGAGAGAGAGAGAGAGTACAGTACAGTGCATATATATATATGGTAAGTTAAAGTGAAAAATGTCTTGAAGATTGCTCTCCAGAAGACAAAATGCCTACTTAATTTATTTTCTTATTCGATATCTGTTAACCAGATTCTCAATAATGAGAATAGAAATTTGCCAATGAGAAAAATGGTGGTGAGGATTTTGCGTACAAGCAGGAAAGTAGAAACTTTGCTTACAACAATATATATTCATATATATTGCTTAGTGACGCGGATATAAAGAAAAGCCGAAATTGAAAATAAAAATTATATTAAAATTGAAAATATTATTATACCTTTTGGGATAGCGGATATCCTTCATATTCCTTTTGGAGTAGGCGGTATATTTCCATATGCCTTTTTTGGGAAGGGATATATTCACTATCTACCTTTTGGGGTAGAGGATATATATCTTCTCCCTTTGTTCTTGTTTAAAATTCGGCAAGTGAATGAATTGTTAATGTGGATAATTTTTGAAATTATCATTGGTTTTACTCAAATTCGCCAACTTGTTTTTATATCCGCGTCACTAAACGGTATATATGAAAACGTATTGTATGGAAATTTCCCATCTGTTTGTTTGTATTCAAAGTTACCACAATCGAGAAAATTGTCTGATTGAGAAAACCGACATGTCTTGTTAACAGACCCTAAAGGGAATAATTGTAGGTATTTTTTGGGTAAGGCCCTCGTGGGTTAATTGAATCGCCGATCTCCCCCACACCGGGTGGAAAAGACCTGAGTTTGAGTCCCATCAATGACGTGAGGAATTTTTATGGATCTTTTTCACAACGTGGCTGAGTTAGTCGGTCTCTGGCGAGGGTAGCATGGTTTTTCTTCCCGGAAACTCAGGTTTTTCATCCAGAAAACAGCAAATCGACCGCAGAACACAGCAATTTAAGACAGTATACACGAAGCAATATGTCCTTAGTCGCTGATGCTCCTGAAATCCCACTACAACTGTTGGGTAAGGCCACATAGTGCAAAGGCAAAAGACCTACTATCTTTTGGCACTAGATTAAGAAACATGGATGACATCCAGAATTTTTGAAGGTTAAAATGTGCAAAACGAACAGTCGAAAAAGATAATAGAAGAAAAACTTTTCATTTAGGGAAACAGCCCACCATTGCAGTGGTAATGAATAACATTAAAATGTTTTCTCTTAATTATTAGTATGTAACATCTTGATTGTGAGATAATGTAGTACTCGAATTGGAAAAAAATCAACAACCGGAATACTAACTGAAGATGATATTTTGTCAAAGAAAAGGAAAAAAAATTGCATATTTTTTGTGAAAAGTTTATCGAAGAGATACAAATATTATACACCAGTATTCATTGGTTCTGCCATTCGGATGGGGTAGGGGAACGTGATTAATTACAAATGTGTGCACGACCTTAAAACCTTGAAATTGGCAATGACGATCTTAATGTTTTGAAAAACATTTTTTCGAAAGTGAAGCAGTATGATTAACCGGAACGCCATTTCAGTCCGATTCGAGCAATGAGATAATCAGTAATCTATTAGCCTACTCCTACAGTCCTTTCACCGTGAACTACATGTATGCCATCCCATCAGAAATATATAAGGCCCTTTCAGACGGTCCACAGTGAGTTGTGCCATTATTTTCTGTTGCATCTTAGATGAAGTGGCGTGGCATTGAGTGGATGGAAGTTAACCGTGTTAAAGGACTCTTGTGATATCGTACTTTAAACTCGTGCTACACTTCTTTGGCGCAGAGGTTGAACTGTACAATATTGTTAAACAGTCTTCTAAATCTGATTCTTTGTTAATTAAGTACAGTCCCACGTTTTGAAACTATAAAAGCACATCAATGTTAAATGCTTTCAGCAAACCACTTTAAAATGAGAAGTGTACATCAATTTATTCATTAAATTCGTTGCTGTTCCGAGCAGGATTAGAATATTGATAGAGGCTCACCTGTTAAAAATATTATTTATTCCTTACCGTATAACCTTGAAGTAGTTCGTAAGTGAACGAAAATCAAGAGCGACTCCTGAAGGAGAGCCGTGTAATAAGGTCAATTATACCCTAAGAATATTCCACTTTTTTGCGTGCTCTACTTCGCCGCTATCTATAAACAGAACAGTTTTCCTATGCTGTTACTTCCTCTCACCTAAACGTAAAGCTTGGATCTGCCCTTGGCCTCCACAGAACAGGAGGGCTGGATCCTCCCTTGACTTTTTATCTTTTTTTATATCAATAACAGCATCCTTATTTGATATTCGGTGTATGTATTGCAAGTCATACTATAAATCTAAACGGATAAAGAAGATACTACGAAAGAAGGTGAAGAATAAGAGGGCGAGTTATTTTTCAAATGAGAGGGCTCTTCCCAAGTTTCAAAAGAGTTAGTTCATGTGACTTAACATTACGTGTCAGTACTTTAGGGAGAAACTGATAGATCTACTTAGTGATATCGAAAAAGAAAATGCAGTAGAGGAAATTAATTTTAAATATATTTAAAATTAAATATATTTTAAGACTGCTGTAATAGTATTGATGTTCCAATTTTTTAATATATGAAAGAGGAAGATAAATTCTTTACTTCCCTGTGGTCATCATCATCATCAGCCATTTTCAATCCACTGCAGGATGAAGGCCTCTCCAGCAACTTTCCAGAAAGAGGAAGATAAATTCTTTACTTCCCTGTGATATCAATTATAATTTGTTGGAAATTTGATTAAAAGTGGAGGGATGCTCAACCGTAAATGAACGTTTTCAGGAAAATGTTATTTAAAAGCGGAGCCCTGGAATGCATGGAAAACGTTATTTAACGTTTTACAGGCATTCCAAAGTTTCACCTTATCGCTGGACATTAATGGACACCCCAGGTTCCTTAGATTCCAGCGTGATTTTTTTTTTTTTTTTTGTTTTGTTTTGCGCGTGGGTTTGACTACAGATGTTTGGACTGCATTCTTGTTCTTTTCGATTTTGGTTCGTTATAGTGACACCACCAGGTTTCATCATCATCAGCGATAATTTACAGGAAGGCATTTCTTTCGTCATAATATCTCTCCAAATGCTGTTTCAATAGCCCATTCGTTGCCCATTTTTGTTCCCCACTGAGTAAGCGTGGCGTCCATTGATAAACACACCCAGTTGCATCGTAAGTCAAGAATTATGGAATTGGAGTGCACTGTCCTTACAGGACGCTTAGATCTGCTGCTGTGATTTTAATGGATACTCTTCGGTTTTGTCGTATTACTGCTTCTACAGCTGCAATGTTCCCTGCCATTGTGGCAACGCATGCTGAATCAAGCCGTAGTATATCAGCACTTGTCATCTGCTTTGGACCTTGGCAAAACTGTCTACATCACAACTGTCAACCCCTGGTTGATGCACAAGCATTGCTGTACAAGGCCTGAACCCGCATTGACTGACTCTCGTAAATGCAATTAATTGACTTCTAATGAAATGATGGGATTACATAATTCAATACTTGTGACTAAGGCGCTCCTAGCCTGTTTTGCTGAAGCACCCTGGTATTTTCTTACACCATGCCAACGCCGTGGAGTTTTCTAATGTTTTTTTTTTATTCACGTATATGATGATCATAAACAGGAGTGACCAGCAGCCTTTTTCTACAGCGTGCCACAGAGAGATGGATCCAGACGTTATTAAAATCAATACTCCCTCCACAAACAGATCCACTCTTGTCGGCACCAAATGTGTTTTGCCAACTGCTTAAAGGAATTTTATGCTAAGCTCTCGTAATTAAAAAATAAACAACTAAATTTGTTTTTAAAATAAATTCCGTGCATGGGTTGAAGGAGAAGTATGGAGGGAGGGGGTTGCCGGAAACTTTGCTCTAGAGACTAAACATGGGTTTCACCACTTCAAGCCTCCAATAAGCAAAGTGGTGGTATTTCACCGGTTGATGAAAGCCATCTACCACCTATGGTTCGTTCTTATAGAATCGTTGTTGTAATAGGGTTTTAGGAGCATCAGCAACTAAGACCATATTGTCTGTAAATTGCGTGTGTTCTGTTGTCAATTTTTTTATTGCTCGACGAAAAACTGGAGTTTCCGGGAGAAAAAACCATGCTACCTTCGCCTGAGATCGACTAACTCAGCAACGTTGTGAAAATGGCCCATAAAAATTCCTCACGTCATCGACGGGACTCAAACGCAGGTCTTTTCCAGCCAGTGTGAGGAGGATAGCGATTCTACCAACTGTGCTACCCACGAAGGCTTACAGAATCGATGTCATCACAAGGAGCTAACTATGCTGCTATCCAACATGTGCTAAATTAACGCTGAAGGATAAATATGAACCATAAGTTTCCGTCATGTTTAAACTGGAAACAATTTCTTTTTGTTTTCTTTTTGTCGCAGTAAAAGCGGAATTTAAATTATAACATTTCTGACTTTTAAAATGGGTTGTACAATTTTTAAATTATTTTATTTTCACATCGGGAGGCGTGCCACTAACAAGATCATCTGAGGTAGCGTGAGTGTCATGCGTTCAGCAGGTTGGCCATCCCTGATCTACAATTTTATAAATGCTTTTAATTCATGAGAGTAGCAAGTTATTATTATTTTTTAATTTTTCTGCAGTGTTCTCATTATGAGAAATAACTATTTTGTTAGAATTTTTACTGAATAACGCGAGATAAAACCGAAAGGGCATTAAAAATTCTATATATATATATATTTTTTTTTTTTTGAAGTTTTCATTGCTCGTTTACTCCTATCATTCTTATTTTCTGAATCGATCATAAGTACGTTAATTGATTGGGCTTGTATTCAAGATTTTGCAAAACGAATGAGATTTATACTAATACTGTGAAAAGGATAACTGTTAGGACCGGGAAATGGGAAACTTTGAGAACGGGAAATTAATAGTAACAGGATTCCAGGAATGTTGAAGAAGCCAAAGGATGCTAGATTTATGAGTAAATGACGTTTCGCGAGTAGGTTCACCCACACCCAAGAAATTACCAGAAGTGGTATACCTGAAGCTACATTAAAGAAATTCCGAATTATAACAGCTTCTTCTCAACGGGTAATCCAACTAATTGACCATCTCTCTCTCTTCTAATAAGAAAATTATGTATTCAAAGCGACATAAATAATTCCCCACACCTGTTTGCCACTTGCTCCGGCAGTCCCCTTTAGGGACGTGATGCACGGAAATGATTCGTTGATATATGCAATTAAAAAACGGGCTTTGCAGGAAACTGCTAATTTGATTGATTTATGGTCCAGATGATGAATTTATAGAGATTGAAGTTCTAGATGAGATGGATAAGGGGATGAAATGAATCTTTCTAAAAATTACGAAGGGAAGGGTATCCAAAATATCTGAGCTGTTCAAAGTATATCTCCGTATTAGCTAAATTGAAGTTCCTAAGCATCTTTATTAGAAGTCTCCTCAGTGTAATAAATAATTCAACATACGTAATAAAAGCTTATTAGAAAAATAAATAAATAAAAAAATGCGGGATTAGAAACACCAGGAAGCAATAATACGCATACAATTACAGATTTATAACATCTTATTTTGTTAAGTGATAATTTGTTTTCATTCTTTTTATCATCATAAAAGCTCTGATTATGAAAAGGTAACATTAGTTACCTTTTCATACATTTTTAAAAAAGAGCATCATTTAGAAATTTTGTGAATAGTGCATACAATGGGACACTATTTGCTCCAATAAATCATATTTACACTGTCGAAAATGAAACATTTATTAAAAGGAAAGGATTCCCCTTATCAACAAGTTACCCGATTACATTCTTTAAATATTATCTTAATCGCAATTAGCTTAATTCTCTACATATACAAAAGAATCGAAGAATTGCAAATTATAATTGGATATATATATATATACGGGTATTCGTATTCAAATAATATATGAATACCCTATATATTATATAGGGGGCAATTATTAACCGCGCATCATTGAAATATTAAATTAAAAAAAAAAATTCGTCTTAATAATTTTTAATTCTGTCAGAGTATAACTCCTAGTTATAAGATCAAAATTTCATAACAAATTATTTAATATATATAAAGAATTTATAGAACCATATTTGTCCAATACTTTGGCGGTTTAGCTGTATATCGTTTATACTGTTCACAAATTATAACATGTGTTTCAACTCAACTGAACTGAAAGATCTGATAGGTTAATCTGATTTATAATCTATAAAGGAAGTAAAGTGAAGCAGTTAAAATGAATTTCAATCAATTTTAGTCAGATATTTTTGTTAAACTATGACATAAAATTAAAAGTAACAAAAAAGAACTTATGTTAGTGATAAATATAACAATGTAATACATAGTATAATCTTCTTCTTTATCTTCGCCTTCTTCCCACGTTTATATGGGGTCAGCATTTCCGTCCTTAATTCTTTTCCTCCATTCCTCCCTATCCTGAGCTTCCTCTCTCCTCCATCCTTTCTCTTTTAAATCCTCTGCCACCTTGTCCTTCCATCTAAGTTTAGGTCTCTCCCTCTTCCTCTTCCCTATCACCTCCAACTTTTCGCACCTCTTCCCCACATACTCCTCACTTCTTCGTTCCACATGTCCAAGCCACCTCAACCTAGATTCCTGCATTTTTTTTACTCAGAGGCCCACCTTAACCGTACCTCTGATGTAGTCGTTTCTTATCCTGTCCTTTCTCGTCACACCACACATCCATCTTAACATCCTCATCTCCGCCACTTCCATCTTTTTCACCTGGGCCTTTGTAATCGCCCATGTCTCAGCACCGTACATCAGTGCGGGTCTAACCACAGTTTTATACACTCTTCCCTTCATTTTACAATTTACTTTCTTATCACACAGCACCCCACTCATATTTCTCCAGTTCAACCATCCACATTGCACTCTATGCTGTATTTCTACACTCAGTCCTCCATCCCTCTCAACGTTCGATCCCAGATATTTAAATTTCGAAACTGATGGTAGCTTTTCCTCCTGCAGTTTTATAGAGCTCTCATCTCCTCCATTTAATACCATATATTCTGTCTTTGTTCTACTTATCCTCATGCCTCTCTCTTCCAACGCTTTCCTCCATTCCTCCAATTTCTTCTCTACCTTTCCTTGAGATAGTTCGCACAGTACGATATCATCCGCGAACAGCATACTCCATGGTGCTCTACTCTTCACTTCTCTCACCAACACATCCATTACCAGATCAAACAGATATGGGCTGAGAGCTGATCCCTGGTGCAATCCAACTTCTACAGAGAGCCCCTCAGTCATACCTACACTGCTCTTAACCTGAGTCACCGCTCCCTCGTACATTTCCTTCACAAGCCTTATGTACTTTTCTGATGCACCCTTCTCCCTCATGCATCTCCATACCTCTTGTCTTGGCACTCTATCATATGCTTTTTCCAGGTCTATGAACACCATGTGCAACTCTACTTGCATCTCCCTGTATCTTTCCATCACCTGCCTTAAAGCAAAGACCGCATCTGTTGTTCCTCCTCCCGGCATGAAACCAAACTGTTCCTCTCCTATTTCCGTCTCCTGCCTTATCCTTCCTTCCACAATTCTTTCCCAGATCTTCATCGAGTGAGACATTAACTTTATTCCCCTGTGGTTCCCACATTCCTGCACATCCCCCTTTCCTTTATAGATTGGCACAACTATACTTTCCCTCCACTCATCGGGTATCCTCTCCTGCTGCCACAGTTTTTCCATAAAGTCCCATAGGATATCGATCCCTTCCTCTCCCAGACTTCTCCATACCTCTACTGGTATCTGATCAGCACCTACTGCTTCCCCCCCTCTTCATTTTTCTGAGTGCTCTTTCCTCTTCTTTCCTGCCTATGCCTTCCACTACTCTTTCATTCGTCTCTCCATCCTCGCATAGTGCTCATGGGTTTTCCTCATTTAGTAACTTCTTAAAATAGTCTCTCCACCTTTCCTTAACCTTCTTGTCCTGTATAACCACTCCCCTCTCATCTTTAATCTGTTTTATTGATGAGAAGTCCTTTGATGCCTTGTCTCTCGCTTTGGCTGTTCTCATCAATTGCCTATCTCCATCTTTCCTTTCCAGTTCCCCATAGGCCTCGTCCACTGCCCTTGCCTTTGCTATTGCCACAGTCCTTTTTGCCTCCTTATTTGCTAATTTATATGCTTCTTTATCTTCCTGGCTACCTGTTGAATCCCATCTTTTCTTCTTCTCCTTCTTTTGTTTTATCACCGCTTGCACTTCCTCATTCCACCACCAGGCCTCCTTTCCCTCCGGCACTCCCTTTCCTGATGTTTTTCCCAACAACTCATCTCCAACTTTCCTTATGATACAACTATTTAACTTCCACCACTCTTGCACTTCTTCCGGTAACTTTATTCTTTTTAGCACCTTTTCCCTAAACTCCTTCTTCAAACCCTCCTCTTTCAATCTCCACCATTTTATCCTTTTCTCCCCCCTATCTTGAATATTTCCTACTTTTGTCCACTGCAACCTCCCAATCGACCACGAGCAATCTATGTTGTGCAGACACACTTTCTCCGTTTATCACCTTGGTGTTCCTCATTTCCTTTAGATGCCACCTACGGCACATGATATAGTCAATCTGGCTTGTCCTTTCCCCACTCTTGTATGTTATCAGCTGGCTTTCTTTCTTTTCAAAGTAGGTGTTAACTATCGCCAGGTCGAATGCCACTGCGTGTTCTACTATCCTCTCCCCTTCTCTATTTCTTTCCCCAAATCTCCACCTTCCGTACACTCTTCCTTCCTCTCTCTGGCTTCTTCCTAAATGTCCATTTAAATCACCTCCAACAATCAACCGCTCCTTCTCAGGTATTGCCATGACCATTTGATCCATTTCCATCCAAAACTGTCCTTTTCTTCTTCCCCGCATCCTACTTGCGGGGCATACGCACATACTATTGTCGTCAATTGTCCACCCACTTCCAGTTTGATGCTCATAATCCTATGACTCCTTCTGTTAACCTCACACACTCCATCTTTTAACTCCTTATCAACTACAATACCTACTCCATTTCTTCCTCTCTCATCCGCTCCCCTAAAGAACAACTTGTACCCTTCACCGAGCTCTTTTGCTTTATTTCCCTTCCACCTTGTCTCTTGTAGGCATAGGATCTTCACTCTTCTTCTTTGCATCAAATCCACAATCTCTCTACTCTTTCCATTCATCGTCCCAATGTTCAATGTTCCTATTCTAATACTTTTCATCCTCTTCTTCTTCTCTTGCTGGACTAACTTCTTTAACTGAACCCGTCCTTTGTTCGGTAGCCCTGACCCTTTTCTCACAGTTTCCGGGCGACGTGACTGTGCGTTGCTTATGGGGTACGCCCTAGCCATTCCACATCTATTTTCCGTCATTCTATCATTTTCTTTTGTTTATCGTTTATACTGTTCACAAATTATAACGTGTTTCAACTCAACTGAACTGAACTGAACTGAAAGATCTGATAGGTTAATCTGATTTATAATCTATAAAGGAAGTAAAGTCAAGCAGTTAAAATGAATTTCAATCAATTTTAGTCAGATATTTTTGTTAAACTATGACATAAAATTAAAAGTAACAAAAAAGAACTTATGTTAGTGATAAATATAACAATGTAATACGTAGTATAATATAGTGCGATTAATGATTAATGTAATTAAACAAATTAGGAAATTAGTGATGTATACAAATATGATTGTAAAAGATTAAAATTTAAGTTTAGGAATTGACTCACTTACTTAATGAGAAATTTAAAGAGTAAATATTTTGTTTTAATTTCATTAATAATTAACTGGATAGCGCGTGTCCATTTCTGCACATTATATGGCAAAATTTGTTCCTCCCCCTTTAAATACTTACCAGTTGTATACTATAAAAATACAGTTATATAATAAAAAATTACTTACCAGTTGTAAAAGCTATCATCAACATAAATTTTGATTTCTGCTTTACGCAAATAGTAAAAAAATTATCAGCCTTAAGGCAGTTAGTTCTGTTTATAAATCTCTTCCATTAGTATCATAAAAATGAATCACAAAAGATTTATTAAATAGATAAAAAGAAAAAAATATAAGTAAATTACCTCTAAAAACCACAGCTTAAAAGTTTTTATATTAACAGACGCAAAATTATTTTAAATCGTCGGCTTTTAAAAGACTAACAAACAAAATTATTGTTATTGTTGTTCAAATTCAGATAAATAAAATTATATAGAATTGCAGGAGGATACTTAAATGCAGAAATCAAAATATGAAAAGATCAATGCCGACGTGGATACCACTACAGTATTTATGATTAAGTTGGACGTAAGTCCAAGCTTAGCGCTGAGTTCTTGGCGTCAATCTTTTGAGGGAAGAGAAAATTTACTGTGATTGTGTATCTAACGCACTAATGCACCTCAGATGTCAGATAAGTTTGGCAGTTCTTCAAAACGTGATTGAGTGCTCTTGCCCTTTTCATAGGCATATGAATTGATATTGAATAAATTAAAGTTATCTAGGTAATTATTAATCTGATCTCTTAATTATGTCGTTCTAGTTCTCAACAATCTTCGTGAGGTCATGTGTCCTCGCGGCTTGCACGGTGGTTACGATCACTGGCCTTCCACGCCGTGTGGAAAAGGCCATAGCTGGAGTTCCGATGTGGAAAAGAGCCCATAAAGTTCTGCACTTCGGTACTTTTATGGTTTTTTTTCGCATCGTCGCCGAGTTAGTCGGTCTGAGCTCTAGAGTTGCATAGTTTTTCTCCTGGAACTAAGGCTTTATGTCTGGCAAACAGGCTAACAGCCCATAGATTATACAGCAGTTTACAGAAACAATACACTGAATGCCTCATGCCTTTAATTGCCTTTACGCAAAAACAAAACTACGACTAACCATATTGTATAATAATAATACAATACAGTACAAGTTTCATACTAGTAGTAGAGGATTGGGATGCAAGAAAGCAAGCGTATGAGCTTATGTAGCATCAGCCAAAAAAAAAAAAAAAAAATTTCCACATCCATCCCCCCTAAACGTTTGTCCAATTCCTCCTTGAATTTATTTAAGGTATCAACTTCCACAACGACAGATGGAAGTTTGTTCCAGCAATCAACTACTCGCTGCTAAAGGCAAATTTCCGCACATTTATTCTACAACTGTCTTTCCTCAATTTGAATTTATGCCTCCTTAGGTTCGTAATCTGAGCAAGCGGAAGAATCCCATCAGAATTGGGCATGCTCGACCCATTCAAGGCCTTATACATCTCAATGAGATCACCTCGCAGGTGCCTAGTCTCAAACCGCTACAATTGGCAGAACTTAAGCCTTTGTTGGTAAGAGGACCCCTTTGTTCCCCTCACCAATTTTGTTGCCCTTCTCTGTACTCGCTCAAGCAACTCTACATCCTTCCTGAAATTAGGTTACCAGGCCTGTACGCAGTACTCAAGGCGTGGCCTGACCATTGCCTTATACAAAAAGATAATCACCTCCTTTTCCTTACTAGCAAAACTCTTGTATATCACTGACAATACCCATGACCTGCTCTGGCAGCCTGTCTGCACTGATAAGAAAACTTCATATCTGACTGCACAATTACCCCCAGGTCTCTCATTCTCCACTACCCTGATCGTAACACCACCCAGTGATACATTTCTCTGGGGTTATTGCTACCCATATGCGGCACTTTGCATTCGTCAATGTTAAACTTCATTTGCTACTTCTCAGCCCATTTGCCCAACTTATCTAGATCCAGTTGGAGTAGCATAACGCAATTACTGTCATTAACAACGTTGCCAACCTTTGTATCATCTGCATATTTGGACATTAAGCCTGATATACCTTTATCAAAATCACTGAAAAATATAAAAAAACAACAGTGGGCCCAACGCCGAATTTTGGGGGACTCCACTAATAACATTAGGCCACGAAGAGCAGCGTCCATTGATCACCACTCTCTGTCGTCTCCCACTCAACCACCCTTTTATCCATTGTAACAACTTGCCCTTAATACCATACTACTCCAATTTGTACAGTAGTCTTCTATGAGCAACAGTACCAAAAGGATTCCTAAAATCCCAGTATATGAAAATCCCAGTATATATATCAAAATTATTTTTTGCATCCAGTTCCTTTGCAACCACATCATAGTATCTAATCAAATTTGTCAGACAAGACTTTCCTTTAAAAAACCGATGCCGTGTCTGAATTATTACTGCAGTCTTGTCTAGATGAACCTGCAAAGCTTCTTTAACTAGTGACTCCATTATTTTCCCCGGAACAGAAGTTAAACAAACAGGTCTGTAATTACTCGTGTAACCTTTTGATCCCCCTTTGTGAACTGGAGATATATTTGCATATCTCCAGTCTGTGGGGACTTCCCCTGAGTCCAAGATGTTCTCATAATTATGGCTAAGGGTTTGCTTACTTCCTTTGCCGCCTCCTTTAATATAACTGGATAGATCCCCTCCACCCCAGGTGCCTTTCTTACGTTTAATTTCTCCTCCACTTTGCTCTCCGTTATTACAAAATCATTAAGCTCCCTGTTAGAGTTTAATAAGCTTGTATCCTTTTCCCGAAAGAATTCCTCATCTTGAATGTAAATTCAAAATACTCATTCAGTTTGTCAGCTATCTGAGCAATATCATCGCGGACCAATCTGATTCATTCCTTTCCTCCTAGAGTTTATATAAGTAAAAAAAGTCCTTGCTGTTTTCCTTAGTATCTTTTTTTCCAAAGATTTCTCGTAATCTGCCTTCGCTTGCCTAATCTCCTCTGTGACTTGATTACAGACTAACTTATATCTACCATAGGCTTTCTGTGTCGCCTGATAATTTATATGCATCTCATGCATTTTTCTTCTCTGTCACGAGTCTCATTAGTTCATCTGACATCCATTTAGGCCTAAACCTTCAACAGTATTTCTTAGTTGGTATGTAAATCCTAGTAACTTCCACTATTAATTCCGTGAATGCTTCCCATTTAGAATTTGCTATTGGTAACATTATCTGTTGGTCCCACTGTACAGAATTTAAAAATTATATCCAATAAAAATAAAAAATAAAAAGTGAGGGAGGGAGAAGGGTAAAAAAAAAAAAAAAAAAAAAGAAAATTGGAGAAAAAATAATACAACACAATGCAGTTTATTTCAACATTCACTTCGCAAAATATGTAAAAACAAATTTGTTAAGTATTTAAATTAATCCTTATCCACAAATTACATATTGCAGAAATAATTAAGAATTATTTGAAAAAAAAAAAAAAACCCACTTTTGGAAAAACTCGCTTATACATTTTATTCTACTAACAACATTAATAATAATTTATTGCAGCAAACAGTACGTAATTTTGCAATTGATTCCATGACAATTACAAAGCTAGGGGTTTTACAAATAAATTAAGGGGAGAATTCGGTCGACGTCCCACATCAAGTTTTGGCATTCACCTGATAGGTGTTAGTTAAAGGCACACAATCGTATTAGTAAAACTATTTTATTAGGGTCACCTGTAAAAATGTAATTTCAGCTACTGTTGTGTATTATGTCTGTAAATTGCGCGTGTGTTCTCTGGTCGATTTGTCTGCTTTGCAAGGTTTTAACCCCATAAAAACCTCTAAACTCTTCATGGGTTTCAGTGGAGCAGTTTTTGTTAATTATAGTAGGATAATCAGCTCTTTCAGTACTTTTTTTTTTTTTAATATCATATTTGCCAAATCATGTAATTTATTTGTTTTTCTTCTCTCCTATAATTTAATGCGTATATTGCCCTGTATATTATAAAATTTTAAATACAGATAAAGATTTTCTGTAATTTAAAGTTTTCGATTTAAAATTAGTAAATTAAATTCTAAATTTGGAAGTGTGCAATGAAGAGACCAGATATTAAACAGTTTTATGTATGATAAATAAGATTTACCCGCATAAAATATACTACGTACCAACACCGATATTAATTTTCACTGCACACCTAGACAAGAACGTCAGAAAAACGAGAGGGCAGCATTACACAAAAACAAGAGCTGCTGCAGGCTAAATAGATATATGAGCGCGTTGATGTGAGGTCGAGTATCCTCTTACATTGGTCCTCTGGCCCTTGAATAAACGCTTAGCATACGGAAAGTATTCTCGTGTTACACATCTGTGTCTCCGTATTTCTTATGACTTATTGTTATATATTACTGGTTTCTATTTCTCCACTAACACAGATATAAAATTGGGGTGATAGGTCTGGTTGGGTTGGAGTTTAACAACGGAATAGTCACGTGACAGTCTTTCTAACTGATATGAATTAAAACAGATGCAGTGACCTCTAAAAAGAAAGTAGCTTGTGGGTTCTGACATTTCGTTCTGAGCAAACTTCATTAAAAGGAATCGTTAAAACAAAAAGAAAACATCAAATGTAATGAATAGACTATTGTAGAATGAAGATAGTTTTCTTCCAGCAGCGTTGGCATCTATCATTCATGGTACGTACCCTCTTGGAACACCTCCAGAGTAATTAAGTTAGCATGATATATGTGAACACCGAACCTTCTGGAACAATATTGGAGAAACTATAAGATGGAAAGATGCGGAGAGGGAGATTGGACTTACCAATATTAACATGAAAGCAAATTTTTCCAAGCATCCTTTCCAATAATAAATAAATCATTACCCAGTGTTATTCAGAGATGATGTTGAAATGAATTTATACCTTGAGAACATGGAATAACAGTGTGAACAATGCTCCATTTACGTAAATGTTTTATAAATATGCGAAGGAGTATACTGTTTTAGACTATTTAATTAAAAATTGAAGAAAGTTTTATTATGGGAATATTAAGAAAATGAGAAAAAAGAAAACTCGTTATTAGAGTATTGGAAACTAATGTTGTCATAGTGATACAATGTCAACAAGTATCGGAATATATCTTATTACTGCAACTTGCAAAATGCCTTCTTGTCAGTAGCTATCTCTACATAAATAAATGTTGGAGATATCAGTAGAAGAAATTATAGAAAAACTGAATTCTCTCCTAAGAGAGGAATTCAATTTTAACGATGTTATTGATTTTAGTCTTGCTCTTTTAAATGGTTTCGGAATGGAATATGCATGTTGGAGAGGTAGTGGAAGGTGCTATTGGTAAATCGAAGAATCAATTTCCATGAAAACCATGGCTTCTTCCTCATTCAATAATAAAAATGTCTCAAATCTGGAAGAAAAAAAAATAAAAATCGTGATGTCACCATTTTTATGTTTTTAGATTTGAGACAAAGTCATTGTATGATGTTCATCATAACGGCTGTTCGAAGTCTTCTCTTCAAAGAACATAGACCTAGAAGAGGTTGAAAAGCAATTTCTTAAATGACACGAAGTATCTTTTTGTTATTTACTTATTTTAATTCTATTTATTACATCTGTAAGGGGACAAAGAGCGAGGACGTTGCCCTTCATCATGTACGCAGCTCCTTTTTTTTTTTAATTTTTTTTCTTTTTGTTGTTTCCAACATGATGACGGATGATGAGGTAATTCGCTGAAGACTTAGCAGTTTACCTCTAACTGGAGGAGGGAGGAGGGGGATGGAATAACGCTATCCACATCACGATCGTTGAATTCCTTTTCGAGAATAGACTTTTCGCACTAAGTCTGTCAGAGTTCAAACACCCGTTTTGTAGAAAAGGGATTTAGAAACACTCTTCCATTTCTCTCTTACGCCATTACTTAATGGCAGAAATTCAAAGATAGCTCTGCATTTCTATCGTATACTACAGACAGTGTTTCATACAGCATTTTCCTCCGGATGTACTCTGTAAAAGTGAATTTTAAGGTTAGTTCTTATCCTAATGTTGTATTGAGTCATATAGATTAGCATCCGTTAATTAAAAAAATGTATTCATTATTTTCCTTTTAACCTCAACGTTTATACAATTTTTTTTTTTTTTTTTTTTTGTTTTTCATTATTGCATATTATTGGATTTCGGGTCGCCATAATTAATGTTCATGTAAATCACTATAATGCGCATTTATTAATCTTGGGTAGATTTTTCAATTAAAGATTACTTAAAACGAAAATTTGCTTGGACTTAACAATAATTGTACAGGATTATCCAAAATAAAATGTAATAAAGGGAATTTTATTAAAAACAAATAGAAAATTTAATTAAAACTGGTATAACGTTCTGAAGGTGACTATCTTTCTCTTGCAAACGTGTGTTCACTCTTTTTAGTGTGATGCTAATCGAAGAAGAATATGTTCATTAATGGGCAAGTATGCAATCTCAATGTTTTGCTTCAATTCATCCAGAGTGTATATATATATATATATATATATATATATTTTTTTTTTTTGCATAAGCCTCTTGAGTACACTCCTACAGATAAAAACCAGAGGGTGACAAAATAAACACATTCTTCTCTCGAAGCGCTCATTTATGCACTGCATTAATTAATTTTCTGTTTACACTTCGGGAAGACCACTTATGGTCAGAAGAATTTACAAGATATAGAATACAATACCATTATCATATTTGGCGGTCACGTGATCTGAGATCACGGTCAACTCAAACGCGCGTGTATTACTGTACCCGGAGATTGACCATTTGGCTATTTGAGTGGTTCATGATTTAAAAAAAAAAAAAAAAAAAAAAAAAAATGATGTTTATAATGTACTAATTCTTAAATACCACTGTTGTAATAATGAAAATACTTTCGGCCACCTGTTTTTTTTTTATCCCACTCGACATCTGATGACATCATGTGCTCTGTTGCCATGGTTACCTCCGTACGCATTGCTGACCAGCTGGTTATGCTATAAATGGATAATCCTCTATGAACTCTGTAAATAATACAAAATATACATACTAAACTAAATACTAACAAAACTACAGTAAAGTGACAATTCTATTTTGAAAAATGTACTTTTAATTGATTATTTTCTCCTTTGGCTATTATTGAAATTCTTTTTAACTCAAAAGGCAAATATAGGGTTATTTTTGATCCTTTTCGAAGGAGAGTATTCAAATTTTTAATTGAAAATGAAACATAAATTATGTTCTATCTCCCATGTGGTATTAATTGTAATACGTTGGGAAACTTATTTAAGCTCCGGAGCTTATTTTACATCATAAAATGTGTTATCCTTTTATAAATAAACATTCAGTTTTCTGAATCAAATGGTAAACGCATTCAGATTTTGTACTCTTGTTACAGATACTAAGAATGAGATGCCATTTCTCAAATGAAGGTTTTTAAACAGATGTTATCCTTTGAAATTAATGTTACTTTAAACTGAATCAGAACTATTATGGTTAACCAAGAAAAGGTAGTTTCACATCTGACTTCCAGACACTATATTTGTTTATCATATATATCTAGTACTGGTGCATAGCATACAAAAATATTTTCAAGAATACTGAATTTCAGGTGGTTGTGATACAACCACCTGATCAAACTATTTTGATTTTTTTATGTACATTTCGTAAACAGCCTCAGATTATGACGGTTATAATACAGTATATTCATTTCTTTATTCACCTATATGTCATTCCATCTATATAGATTCACCCCATAAGATGCGATCCGTATGCCTCCAAAGACACAAAAACTTCATTACTGCAAAACGCGAGAGAGCCAGTGAACTTGCAGAACATGCCTTATTACAGTTAATAGGCTAACGTTTACAACAAAGTTATTAGCCTCTGATTTTCATTATATGCACAAATCTCTAATGCATTAAATATTGTATGCTCCAACATTATTTCAGGTCCATGGTCGTTTAACAAAATAAAAATTTTTTAACACGTGAATCATTCAGGATTCTTCATTTGATTTTTATTAAAATTTCTGCAAATAACGTGCATATACATATATATATATATATATATATATAGTGTACAAATTACAAGAGGAAAGAAGAAGGGAATATATATACAGTATACAGGGTGTCTCAAAAATATTGGTACAAACGTTTAGGGGAGGTAGGTAACATATAAAGGAATGTGAATCGCATAGGAACCCATAACCGGAAACGTCACGGGAAAGTAGTAGCAGAGGCATAAGAAGCAGAAATGACACAAGACAGTATTAATTAGTGGCAAACATTTATTTGACATAATATTAACAATGGAGTACAAGATGGATGCATTTCATGATGTTACAACAGATGCTCGAAGGTTCCACCATGAGACGCGATGCATGGGTGACACCGACGCAGCATGGATTGGCGGACACGGTCGAACACACCTGGAGTTTCTTTGACAGTAGCAGCAGCGCAGACGAGTCTCGCCCCGAGATCCATTTCCGTCTCCACAGGCGATTCATACACGATAGATTTGAGGGCCCCCCACAGAAAGAAATCAAGGCTCGATAAATCAGGTGAGCGTGGGGGCCAGGCAATGGGTTCACTACGGCCAATTCATCGACGCCCAAAACGCCTGTTCAAATGGTCACGAACACACCTTCCATAATGGGCAGGCGCCCCGTCATGTTGAAACCAAATGTTGCGTCTCACATTTGCTGGAACATCGTCAAGTAACCCTGGTAGAACTTGTTCAAGAAAGATCCGATATTTAGCGGAGTTCATGCGGGATGGTAACAGGTATGGGCCGACTAAGCAGTCACCGACCATACCTGCTCACACATTTATTGCGAAGCGATGTTGTGCCGCATGGGGGCGTACACCGTGTGGGTTGTCGTTTTTTTTTTTTTTTTTTTTTTGATTTTTGATTTGGTAGTTGTTGGCGCATCGGCTTCTGTGGCCATATTGCACCTCCCAAGGTTTTTGCAGTACTTTGATCCAAGCCCGAGGCGGGAATCGAACCCGCGACCTTTGGGTTGCCGGGCAGGTACTTTACCCACTCGGCTAGCCCGGTCGGCGTGGGTTGTCGTGAGCCCACACATGAGCATTGTGCTGATTGAATAAGCCTTCCCGAGTGAAATAAGCCTCATCCGTGAACAAAACATAGGCTGGAAAATTCAAGTCTTGAACACTTTCTTGGAGAAACCACTGCGCAAAAGCCACATGTGCAGGATGATCTTGGGGGAGCAGTAACTGAACCCTTTGGAGATGAAAGGGGTGTAAGGAATCGTCGTGCCAGACACGCAGTACACTGCAACGAGACACTCCTAAGGCAGAGGCAACGGCACGTGTGCTGGTATTAGGATTATTCTGGACGCCATTCAACACACTTTCTTCCATGGCGGGAGTTCGCGTCGAACGTGGTCTGCCCGCACTACTCCTGTTACCTCTAAATGACCCATAATCACACAAATTTTGATGCACACGCGCAAACAAACGGTGGTCCGGTACATGTCTGTCTGGGAAGCGTTCTCCATAAATTCGTTGAGCGGTTCGTCCATTGCCCTCTGCTAATCCATACACTAGGTGCACGTCTGCCAGCTCACAGTTCGTATATCGATGCATGCTCTTCTTGCGGCGACTACTACTTGAATGAGTAAACCAGAAATTTTGCCTCTCGCGAACTGATGAACAGCGCCGTCTACTGACTTACGGTGACGTTTTCGGTTATGGGTTCCTATGCGATTCACATTCCTTTAGATGTTACCTACCTCCCCTAAACGTTTGTACCAATATTTTTGAGACGCCCTGTATATATATATTCCCTTCTTATTTCCTCTTGTAATATGTACATTATTTGTACACTTGTTTAAAACAATTATATACAAATTAAGTTAAGCAAAGGGTTTAAAGAGCCGCGTGAGGTTTTAAGGTAGTGAAAAAATAAACATTCTTCTCGGGAAAACCCATTTTGTGCATTACACTGCATTAATACTAATAACCTGTAATTAATACAGTCAACTTAGCTGACTGGACGGATTTGTCCCTAGGTAGTTGAATTGAAAAATACTCTATTGACAACCAGAACGCTAATATTTAGCAAAATAACAAGTTTAATTATATAGAAAAAGAAATAAATATTTTCAGATGTTCAAAAAATACAAACCATGCACATGAGAGTAAATTCTGGAATTCCAGCGTTAGATAAACTCTGAATATTTTTCTAAAACCTTAGCCGGAAATTGCATTTCTAACTGTGAATAAAAAAAAAAAAAAAAAAAAAATACTACACTGGTGATGAGTATCAGGACTAAATCATTGAAAAGCTGGCTTTGGGATAGAAGTTACCTTATTATACACCTGTATATTTATTTTATATTTTCATTTATTAATTTTCTTTTTTTAACCCTTTTACCTTAGTGTTGTTTTTTCACAATTATTGTCAACCTTTGGGACAAGTTTCTCACAAGGTACTAGGCTCAAAATGCAGTGTGACTGCTTGTCAAAGCCGGTTTTACCGAAGCGTAGTGGTGTGGTTGGGCCAGGAACCCCATCATCGTGGGGTTGTCGGACGAACGCAATTACTGTGGGTCCTTATTTATGTTCACCAGGGCCCCACACTACTTAACTCTGGCATTGCTACCTGTATAATTCTCCCTGTGATTAGAAGATTCAAGAGCTGAGAGAAGTTTTCTTTATACATATGTATATTTGCCATATTTACTAATTTCTCATTAGTAAATAAGTCAGACAAAAAGAGTAGAATAAAACATTTATTATACAAAGTCATTTACACACACACACACACACACATATAAGGCACTTAGTATATGCCACACATAAAAAAGGTTAAATGGTTAACCACATACGAACTCTGAAATAATACCAAATATATTCACGTCGTTTACAATTGTTTTTCTGTCATTTATTTTTCGATCATATAATCTGAAACAATTTATAACCTCACTTGCTCCTTCTTTAATTTAAAATCACCACTTTGTTTCATTATTACCATTATATTATATTATATATTACAAAGTAATATAAAATATAAATTTCTTTTCAATCAGTAAACTACTACAATATGAAAAACTGGATTAATTATTTTTCTTAGATTCCTGTAACCTTTATAATGGTTCATCAACTTAAAAACAACAATCCATTAACAACCACAATTAATATTCCCAAAATTTGTCATAAAATTGCTTTCTGATCAGTTTTGCTCTGTTAGCAAAATCTATAAAATTGTTCATATAAGTCAAAACTTACACGTTTAATTTTTCTGTCTATTCAAGCTTCATAACTCTTCCGTTACGCAATGCCTTGTATACTGTATTTCTTAACGAACACATTTATCATTCAGTTATTCATTTCCATTTTCCAGTTGCCTTTCTTATTCAAGTTTAATTTCCATATCCATTTTTTCAATTTGTCCTTAAAACCAATTCTTTTAATTGTATAACATCTATTTAAAATTTCTAGTATAGAGTGTTCTCTAAATCATGAGTTCTAACCAGTAGAATGCTTTCTAAGGCACTGGAAAATGCCCTCAAAATAAATGCTACTCAAGTTGTACCAAAACGCGTTTTTTTTTTTTTTTGTTTTACCTATAACATCACATAATACCTATCAAGTTGTTATGATATCAGTTATCATTCATACATAATACCTACAATTCTTACATTTATCGTACAATTCAGTACTTTTTACTCTAATTACCTTTATTCAATTTTAAAAGCAATGTATACAGTACTCTAATCTTTCCCCTAGATTCCTAGAACGTTTGTTTTCAAACTTATATTTCTTCAGTGTTTATTTTTAATATTTATCTTTACCTTCACCCTTTACCATTTATTTATTTCTTTTCTTAAGTATGTTTCTGTTTTTATTATCTTTCGCTCTCTTTGTCCCTCATTTTCCTTTCTCTCTCACAGTTATAATGCTAACCTGAAGACTAACCCTCTTGCTTTTCTTTATCAATATATATTTGCATAGCAAATATATATTGTTATGTACCCTCAAATACCTTATAAACATTAATCTTATACATTAATCTTAATGTACTGTCCAACTTCAAACCCACAGAACCAACTTTTCATCTTCCTCATTTATTCATTCAACTGCCGTTTTCTGGAACAACCTTCCTTCATACGTATTTCCTGAAAATTACAATCTACAGAAGTTCAAGCCCAATGTCAACAAATATCTTCTTTCGTCTTCTCAACCTCCAACCCAAGCACGGTACTAAGTACTATAGGTTCTAATACCTCTCGTGTTTGGGGTTCACATTAAAAAAAAAAAAAAAAAATCTTAAACATTAATCTCGTATTAGCCTAATTAATATCGAAATGACTAACTGTAAACTCCTCTGAGCTTGGGGTTGTGCCAGAGTAGAAACGGAATATAATATTTATATTTGTTTGGTTTACGTCCTAACTTTATTTTTCGATTTCCCTGATTCGCTGTTAAACGTTACTATTTCCTAATAACATCGCACCCACTGTTAATCATTACACTTACTAATAAACATTGCTTCTCACCCAAAACGTTAGTTTTTTTTTTTTTTTTTTTTTCTTTACTGGAGTCAAGGAATGACCTGCCCTGTACGAACGGACATATTAAAACTACATTTCTTATTTCAAGAATTCGAAATGCACTCAGTAAAACTCTGCATTTTCTGTGAGAAAATTTACATATTTCTCCTTCGAATTTCATAACTCTTCACATTTTAAAATGGTTCAATCAGAACTCTGAGTTTTAAAATGACGTTCTTTCCTGTTTCCGCCTACAACTCAAATGTATCATTATTAAAATATCTTTGTGTCTTTGTTTACTTTCCCTTTCAGTGTCTCTCTCTCTCTCATTTTCCCTACATATTGGCCGCGAGTTCCCACGGCATTTTAACTTATGCCAAAACAAATCGCGGCCAAAACTAACCACCTTAATGACCTCTTGGGCTGCATGTTTGATCACCTCTGCCCTCCGTGATTCTAAATTTCTCCTTTGTTTGCTTATAACAGATTCGCAAAGGGGGTTATCTCTTCCTGTTTGGTTGCGTTCAATAGCAGATCTAGATGGCGATCGTGGCGATAGGCCCCACCCTCATAGTTAGAGTAAATTGGAATAAATACTGTGTGTTTTATGATATTAAGTCAGAGCCACAGAGTAGTAACATATACATATCTTACTTCTCTGTGGTCAGGGCTATCCGGAGTGGGTGTCGCGACACTTTTGGATGACACGCCATGTCGCAAATGGTCTCGCCAAATTGTGGCATTATTATCAGCATTGTTTTTGCTCTGGTTGCCTTTCACTGCTTATACTGAGGTGGCGAAACTATCATACAACCAATTCTGCCGCCTTCCTCAAACCAGAACATTGTGAGCATAATTTAAAGAAGCAAATTCATCAAACGGAACAGAGTTCCGGCCTAATTTGAGCACTGTTTACGTATAGGATTTTAATTCGTTTAGGATAGTATAGTAACGTAGGTTAATGGTTTAATGGATAAAGGATGAGTTAATGGATAGAAATGGAAACGATCTGTTTAAACGTTGGAACTTTCAAATACAGTGCACAATCTACTCCGAGTAAAATAAGTGTCAGCAATTGTTGCTAAGCTTTTTTTCTGTCAAAGTGGAAAGATAACAAATAATATTAGACAGTGTACAGCAAAAGCTCAGGGACGAACCCTCTTCCTTGACCACAGTTGTATACGGGCAAAAAATTACCTTTTAGTATTAAATTTCTGATACAAAAAAAATGCTCTTTTTATACTTCAGGGCGTAAATTCGTGCATATCGTAATTTCTTCTAATCATAGATTAGGTGAATTAGAATATTATCATTAACTTGTCATTTAATTAGATTATTATCATTAACCCTATTAAGCGATCATGCGAATCACTAAATGTGGTCAATATCAACGCGTGTGCTACCGTACATCAACTTGCCAGGCCTCTGGTGTACAGATAGTGCAGGAAGTGATTAAAATAGTTCACTATTGTTTTAACTCTTAGTGAAACTTCATGAGGACAGGTCGAATTTCCGGTTGCAGTAGCCCGCTGAACCCCTGTCTCGGTGGTAAGGCCCATTAATTTACAAAACTGAAATTAGTGTGACCAATGAAAGTTTAGCGTTGGCCACAAACCAGTTGTGAATTAGTGAGTTTAATAATAGGTAAATTTTTACAGCCAGAGCCGATTCTGTTGGGGGGGGGGTGAAGCGGGTACAATGCCTCCCCCGGACTGAAAAGGGCCCCAAATTCTCACTCAATCCAGGCAAGGAGAGCTCCTCCTAGCTGTTCTTTTCTCTCCCCGTAAACATTAATTCTCTTACTGGATTTCTCTGAACTGTAGGACCGGTCTTTTTACAGCTTTAGGAGAATAGAACTCCTCGTTCTATAAGCGGCAGTGTAACAATTAAATCGATTCATTGGAAACGGGCGCATTATAGCTTTAGATGCTAATGCGCCATAAAAGCCTAAAACAAACAAACAGACAAATATTGGAAACGATTTGTGAAAGTGATTGAAATATATATATATATATATATATATTTTTTTTTTTTTTTTTTTGTTATTGGTAACAGCGGCATCATCTTATTCTGGAATAATATAAGTTGTGTATAAATATTTTGGGGTGAAAACGTAATTTCGGTGCGAAACAAGAGTAAAATCGGTCGAGGTCATGGATTGCAACGCCAAACAAATTGTCTTACTAAATGTATAGTATTTCAAGAACAATAATGTGAAATCCTATGTGAAAACAAGGCCGTGCTAAGGTATTCATTGGCAGTGGGGACATTACTGTTAAGAGCGCAAAAATTAAATAAATTTTAAGTTATAGGGGGCACAGTATAAACTGTTTTCTCCGAGCGCCAAATTAGCCGGGCACAATCTTGTGTGAAAGGATCGAACCTTGCCATGGGAATTTCCATATGACTAAAATAAATAAACATGTATACGTTGCAGCCGACATAACAGCGTAGGAAAGGTTCAAATTTTGGGGGAAAATAAGAAAAAAAAAGTTATTACAGATGATTTTGACAAATGTGTAATTTAGACGAAAAACACAATATTTGTAAACCACAATACAGACAGTACCAAGCAGTAGAAACTTCTTATACTCCTGAAGTAATATTAGTAAATACGTATGTTAATGAGAATTCATTATTGAAATAAGCTATTTACAGGTAATGAGTTCAGATATTGGTTGTACGCGCGTGTGATGTAATCTCTACCTATGACGACTATGCCACTTGAAACTCGTTCAGCTTTCACCGATCAAACAATCGTTATAACAAAAGAATGGAGGAGCACTGGTGATCCCTTCCGACTACTGTACAGCAACCTCCCGATTTAGGAACACCCTACTTTCCTGTAAAATAGTCCATATAACGAGTGTTGATAAATCGGGACCGATTTTCCCATAGATATAACAAGAGGAGCTTTCCGCAACATAAAAATTTCAGTGCGAGGGGGGTATACCGACCGGGCTAGCCGGGTGGGTAAAGTGCTTGCATGCAACCCAAAGGTCGCGGGTTCGATTCTCGCCTCGGGCTTGGCTCAATGTACTGCAAAAACCTTGGGAGGTGCATTATGGCCACAGAAGCCTATGCGCCAACAACTACCAAAAAAAAAAAAAAAAACGAGGGGGTATCAAAAAGTTCGTACCCTGACCTAGATAAAACATCAGTAGGAAGATGCCGTTTTTAATATAAGTTGTCTACATATTCAATAACTAACATGTGAAATTTTATTCCCGTAGGTGATCATACACCAGAGGTGGAGCCCGGAATCTGAGGAAGGACGGTATTGTAGGAGTTGCTTTGTACTGGCTGATTAAAGCCAGCTTTAGGTTTACCTATAATAATCACACAAGTATTACTGTGTGCTGCCTATAGTCCTACTTTATTTCAATTCTGTTAGGGCCTTTTGACTGCTGAAAAGGATTCCATGTCCTTGCGGAAAACAGAGTACTGTAGAGTGAAAACAATTTTGTTAGGCATTAATTATGCATATTCGCTTATAAGACAAAATTCTCTTCAATCAACTCATACATACAAATTATTGTCTCCCCGAGTAACATTAAACATTTCTACATCTACACTTTACCAAGGGGTATTCATAGTTATTAAAAAATTTACCTATACACACCCAATAAATATCAAAAGTACGTATTCCATCTTCCGGGAAAGTCCCTGCAATCTCAATATTCAAACACCTCTCTCCAGAGTTCTAAAATTTTATTCTTTACCGCTGAATGCCTTCTGGGAGTCCAAGTTGATACTAAATCTTGCTTGTCTATAAAATTTCGAGCGGGGAACATTATAAATAGAAAGGTAACTTACTTTCCTGTCCTGTCGGACCAGCCTACTTAAAAGGCTCCTCCTAGTTTATTTTGTTCTGGATCTCTATGGGCCCACAGCTTGCTTCTGATGCTACAGGATCCTAATTCCGTGCCATTTTCTTTGAAAACCCTTTCTTCAGCAACTTTCGACACTATTCTCCAATTAGCGAGTCTTCCTTCCTCATACTCTACGCCATTACTCCACAAAAACCTCTACACGTACTCCTCTGCATACCACACGACACCTCTACTCAAAAGACCCCTTAATTCCGCGTCCTTCTCTTTATATTACCGTTCTTTTTTCTCCTTCCCCCTTCGGTTAATCCTTGATTTTCCTTTGTCTCTTTTAGGGCATTGGGTTACTTGGTTTAATTCGTGGAATTTCTCGACTCTCTCACTTTCGCTGAATCCGGTCCCCCGTTAAAACTTTCCCCGTAACCTGCTAGCCTTAGTAAGCGAAAGCTTACACTGTGGTTGACAAGTTGAGCACTGATCAAGTTCCTGCATTTGCAGGGCAAGAAAGCTCAGGAAATTGACGAAGAAATGAAAGCTGCGTATAGGCAGAATTGTCCATCCTATGACATCGTGAAAAAAAGTGTGACAATTCATTTCATCGCAAATGCAGTGGGAATTAGTTACGGGTCTACCCACAGCATTTTATATGACCATCTGCACATGTCTAAGGTCTCCACATTATGGATTCCATGATTGCTGACGCCTTTGCAGAAGCAATGTCGACAATGATGTTCTTGCCAACTGTTGGATTTGTGTAATTAATGCTGATGTTGAGGACTTTTTCCTGACCTAGCATTGTCAGATTTCTTCTTGTTTCTTCTTGAGAAATGAAGAAACCATTGCTTGGACGCGCTTTATTTCGTCTCAGGAAGTCATCAATGAAGTGGAATCGTGGTTTCAGGCAAAAAGTGCGGACTTTATGATCAAGGCATTAAACAACTGATCCATAGATGGGAGAAATGTGTTACAACTTACAATACATGGAGAGTACATAGAAAAGGATTAAAGTTCCTGTGAAGTTTCACCTTTCTAGGTAAGGGTACGAACGTTTTGATACCCCCTCGTGTAAGAGCTATGTAAGATATATAATTTGTTCCGAGAACAACGTTTAAATGAAGATTTTAGAAATGATATTTTTATTGCAATATACATTGCAGGTGGGTTTCATTAGAGGTTCCTATGACTAATAGTAGTAGTAATAGTAGTACTGACAAATGATGCAAGAAAGCAAGCTTTAAAGCATCAGTCAAAAAAAAAAAAAAAAAAAAAAAATTTCATCCATCCGTACCTTCCAAGAATTTGTCCAGTTCTCCCTTAAATTTATTCAACCCTTCCACTTTCTTCAACAACAGATGCAGATGGATCAAATTACGGTGCAACTATAGGCACACCAGGGGGGGGGAGGAAGCTACAGCTTACGAACGTTTTGTTTTATATTATATAGTTTTACTATCATGTGTTAACAATTGTAAAAATTGTCAATGTGGAACATATGAGTCGCCCCCACCAAATTTCTGGCTACCCCACTGAGTGTGGCTAAATTAGTTTACTGATATGCAAAGAACAGTTGGTACATTGCCCTTTGCAGTAAATTAATTAAAATATTGACGTGGAAAAATCTCTTTATTAAATCTTTTGTAGTAGGAATCCACGTAATGTACTTCTCGAGCTTAATTAAGAAATCATTTTCATTTAACGATGGGGGTGCAGCTGGTAATTTGCGCTTGCAGCACTTGCTTGATAGTACATTCATCAAAAATATACTTTAAAATAGTGTGCTGTATTAAATAGTATACATTAACTTATTAAACTTGTTAAAATATTTCATTCTTACTCACTTTCAAGAGGTGATGCTTTAGTCGCGAAGAAGTTCGTAAGATCGAAATACGATTTCGTAAAACGAACGTCTGTGTTAAAAGTTATTGTTCGTAAACCGAGAGCACATTGTACGTGGGCCGTGCATCCGTACTGCTGTCGCCCGATAGTGTTCTTGTGGTTTAGGCGTTTTCTACTGAGATTTGACCTGCGAGGTCGTCCTTCAAAGGAATGCACTTAATTTAGAAGCACACTGTATAGCCTGAGTTTGTAATCAACTAACTATGTGTAATCGTCTGGTAATTCAGGAGGCTTTTTTATAGGTACAGTACTGATATTTTGCAAATTCAATACATGCTGTCTTGTTACAGAAATTGTGTGGAATCCGCTATGGTTGGGCGCGCTCCTAATGCTCCATTTGGTAAAACGACTCCTGCACATATTAACACTTAATAAAAAATCTTTTTAAAATTGCAGTTTTAAAGAGAATTTGTATATATATATTTATACTGAAGTAACAGTGTTGCGTTTAGTACATTTGGATGCGAAGGGGTGGACTTCTTAGATCTTTAGGTTTCTGTGATGTTTGAGTACCCGTCATCGATGATACATTTTTAACGAGTGGGTGGTGAAACTAACATATCGCCAGGTGCGTTACCGTGGGGAGGGCCCGAAGGTTAAGGGGTCCGGATGGTTGGTTTTGCACAAAAGAGCATGATAGGATGGTTCATGAATCTCGCGGGAGGGAGGAAGGTAGAATTTTAAGTTTCTTTGCAGCGAACTGACAGTCATCCGTTGACCTACCTTGACATGTTTGAGTTTTGACTAACGCCCCGTCTTTCAGACAACAAACTTTCTGTTTTGGCTCAGTATGATAGTGCGCCACCACATTTTTACAACACGGTTATAACATCCTAAAGAGTTTGCTGTATCAGATGCAGAGAGCCAGTTTTTTGGCCAGCTTCGTTCATCAGCTCTTTATCCCCGACTTAATTGTTACCTTCTTTCGGAATACGCAAAAAATTAAGCTTGGGTTTCGCCACTGTCGACAGCTGTGGATGTTTCAAAGAAAAGGGTCTGTGGATATTGCAAGCGTAGCACTATATGTTACGAAATGTGTGGCAAGAAATTGAACATCATTCTGACGTCTGCATAGCTACAAATGGAGCACATATCGAGCTTTAATGCCTTAAAAAAATTAGCTTGCCTTTTTAAACCTAATTTACTTCTCTGTATTTTATTGACTTTGTTACAAATGATTTTTTGAAAATCGGGGGAAGATCATTTTCTGAATTACTCTGTTAATAAGGATAGCATGTGTCCGTAAATATATAAATACAGTATCAAATCGCAAAATAAGGCTTAATTTTAGAACAGTGTACACAGGGTCGATGTCAATTTGAAATCATGTTAGATTTGCTTATAGCGACATATCACACTAATTGCCTGTGTTCCTTGAATTAAAAAATAAATAAATAAAAAACAAAAAAATAAAAAAAACGAAGTTAAAGCTCACAAAATATTGTACTACGGTCCTTGACCTTTAATAGTTGAATACTCCTGCTCTACGCCATGCTGTCCAGACTCCCCTGTTGAATATGCATTTCAGGCGTGGTAACCTAAACTCTTTGGAAACAAAATCGAGTATTATACAGTCAACTATCCCACCTTATGTCAGGTTTTCAATCATGATCTGCTTCGTTGCAGATAATGTAATGGCCTCCAATTCTTGTACAAGTTGATTCGTACCGTAAAAGACTCTTGAACTTTTGACTTCTCCCGGACTTTTTCTGGCTATAAATTTAACTTTCAAGCAGAGCACTGTGAGAAAATTTTGTCTGTCCTCCTATCCGAATGGATTGTGGAATGCTTGTCTATAAATTATATGAATCTTAAAAAAACAGTAAAAATATTAATGACAACTGATCAATCAAGTTGTGACAGGACCTTGAAGAAACCTCTCCAATAACTCAAACATCTTGTTTTTTATTTATTTATTTTCTCTTATAGAACTATATTCTGAACGTGTGATGTATTGTTTATGTTGATTATTAGTTTTAGTTCTGGAACGGTCATAATACATGTTTGTCACTTCAGATGCTTGCGCTGTTGGATTGGACTGTTAGATTTTGCTGTATAATTAGGATTTCGAATGCAGAGCGCACCCGAACGCCGGTCTGGTGCGCTCCAATCCATTAAAAATAAGAATAATATATGTTAAGAATAAAATATTTTATTAAAGAGAGTCCCGATTCGTAAAATTTTTCATTTGGAGCACCCTATATAATGTCCCAAATTAATGCATTTTTAGGTAAATTTATAATGCTAACTAAATATTTATTGTCTTCTTGAATTAAAATAATTTCTATTATATAGAAATGTATAGGATATTTCTCCTGACGGATTTCACTTTGTAAATATGTTTACAATTGTGATAATCGAAGTGTTGTAAACAATTCTACGTACAAGTACACACTCATTAGTCAGGAGCGCAACTGAGTGGGGTGGGGTGGGGTGGTGCAAAGGTGCATTTTACCCCCAAGAAATTGCGAGCGTCCCATTATTCGTTTTACTGTATCTACTCTAAGTATTATGAAACAATAAAAGGAAACCAGACTTAGTTTTGTAAGTTGAGACAGAAGTTGAATTTTTGTACGAATTTTTGAATTGAATGCAATAATAAATAAATTAATATAGCATTATACACAATGATTTTTTTTATTAACAAATTTTTGAAGCTATGAGTACATCTCTCTCTCTCAACGCAATTATTACTCACGTAGTCATAAAAACCTAATTTCAAACATCTTAAATCTTATTAAATCAGTTCATTGCATCCACGTTATCCAAATATATTTGTCTCAAGTTCATCACATCTTTAAGATACGTAAGGCTGCCTTACAAGTCATTATCCTTGTTCCGAAATAGGCCTATAAATAATTTCGCATTTTTTTCCCTCTTCTCCTCAGAGTGCTGTTTTCGGTTTCAAGGTTTTAGTCGAAATTCTAAGTTGGAGATCTTCCAAAGACTAAACGTGTGTTTATGAGACATCAAGGCTAAACAGTCAGCATTCATATATCACTAACAATCATGTATTTCAGAGAAACGGAAAGAAGAAAGAGGATACAGTTCCAAATGTTCTAATCTGGAACTGTAATAACAAAGCATTTTAGATTATAGAAGTAGAAGACTTCATCGATGTTGCAGTTATCTTGAAATCCGTAATGGCTCATCTTGAAATGGAATTGTCTGTTGCAATTTTTATGATTCGAACTTTCTTTGTGTTGCAAAAGGGGGGGGGGACACACCTTTCAAACAGTGAATAAACCTTACCTTAGTGAACAAACAGATAAACAGTGAACAAACCCTAGCAAACCTTAGCTAACCTGGTGTCTGCTATATTTGAATTACGTTTTTCTTTCTCAAATTTGTAAAAATTTAGTCGATAGAGGCAATTTAGTATATAAATATATTATGAAAACAGTTATTCTTATAGTCATTAGATTAATTTGGTATAATACATACATTACAAAAATATATATAAAAAAAAAAGCTTGTTTATACTCCGGTAAGAACATATAGATCAGAAGACTTTTCGGCTAGTAATTTGATAAGAATATTATCGTTAGTAGTATTTAGCGGTCTTTGGAATCGAATTACAGTCAACGCAAACGCGCGTACTACTGTTGTTCCGCACTTGCTGGAGGTGGCCAGCAAAGAGGACGCCCAAAGGGTACTAAACTGAGACGATAAAAGCAAAGGGTTTGAAGACCGAGGTCCCCAAGAAGCCCGGCAAACGTCTCATCATCTACGATGTAGATGCCGATGTCGAGAAAGAAGATTTCCTGTCTGAGATGTACGAGCGGAACTTCAGTTCGTGCGGTGTTAGTAAAGCTCATTTCCAGAAGAGTACTTTGATTCGGTCCGTGGCGAAGGTCGCGAATAAGGACACAAAGAACTGGATCATCGAGGTTCCCACAGACTTGCGGAATATCTTGATCGAGAAGGACAGAGTGTTTTTGCATTGGTCGTCCTACAAAGTCCGTGATATCTGCTTCACAGTGAAGTATTTCAAGTGTCTTGCCTTCGGGCACCTAGCGAGGAACTGTAAATTCAAGGCTGTGTGTGGTCATTGTGCTGGAGAAGGCCACTTTTTCAAGGAGTATCCCAAGAAGGCGAGAAGCCGACTTGTGTTAACTGTAAAAAGCGAGGTAACGTCTCTGACCATTCTGTTCGTAGTAGAGATTGTCCCATCTACAAAAGTTATTTAGAACAGATAAAGAGTAAGGTTGTTTATGGATAGTACACCCATAACAGCTTTTACTGAAGGGTTCAGCGTAATACAGATCAACGGTCAGAGATCGTATTCGGTGGCTCTGCAGTTGGCCGAACGCTCCATCAACTCCGTGGGTAAGAATAACTTACCCATGGAGTTGATGGGTGTCCGTTGTTGCCCCGATGCGGGAAGAACTTACGGCAGACTCGACTTGAAGGATGAGAGTAAGCGTATATCGCTAGAGGTCCATCGGTTCTGGCAAGAGCGTGGGCGACGTCCTCAAAGGGCAGAGTGACGTTCGAGCTATTGCCTGACGTTTCGAAGTTGGAACAGATACGTAGGTGGCCTAAGCTTGGGGTATTTCAGGCTATGGTTGCTACTGGACACGGACTTCGGTTGCGGCTGCATCAACTAGGCCTCGCGGACAGTGATCACTGTCGTTGCGGGCAGATTGAGGATAGCCAGCATGTAATTTTTCAATGTCAGCTATATGACATACATGCAAAGGCTTTTTAGCCGGTTAGGAGTTTCCTCTCCCCATGAGATGCGAAGGCTTTTTGACGATGAAAGTATATATAAAGTTTTGACATATCTAAAAAATGTATATACATTTTGTATTATTCGTAGTGCTCAGGGCACTACTTGAACCGATGGGTTCACTTTATTCCCGCATGCTTGCGGATGTTAGCATTGTATTGCAACTGCTTGCTGTTGCTTATTTTAGTTTGTATTATATGTACATGGTACTTTTAGACTTCTAAATTGATGTATAAAAATTTCTTTTGACTTCTAAATTGATATAGTTTTTAGATTGTGATTAGATCAAAGCAATCTGAATTCTATGAACTTAGAGCTAAAAAGCTGGTGTAAATTTAAGGGTAGTAGCGACCTGCCTCCACGGGGCTAAGGATGGTAAACTTCCCTGCAGCAGGGCGAGTCCTTGCCGCTCGGAAGGCCAAATAGGTCGATGTAAATAGTTAAATCGCGTTGTTGAGCTTCTGCTCAGGGAACGCTTTAATGAGTGTAAATATGACGATGATGATGTTCTTCCGCACTGACCTCAGCTATCTAGACCTTAATTCACCGATGTGCAGAAATATGTACAAAATAAAGAATTTGGCATGAATGTATTAGTATATACAATAATCTATAACATGAGACGTATACAGATTTTAAATATATAATGGACTAGGTATAATAATGTAAAAATTAACGAAGGATTAGACTTTATGAAACATAATAGGTTAGTAGTAGAATTTAAAAAAAAAAAAAAAAATTCCATGTCAGGTTAGACCGAATGGAGATTTGTAACTGTTAGTCCTTGCATTGAAAATATATTATACTAGACTACACACAATTATATTCCTGTGTGTATGATTGCGCGCGCATTACCCATGTAGCACTGCGATAATGAACAAGTCGATCCTGCTTTTTAATAAGTTATATTTCAGATTATAGAAGTAGAAGCCTTCATTTGCAATGTCGGATAACTTCTGTCTTGAATAGAGCTGTTTGTTTGGTGTACGCTTCTATTTTCTGTCGCTTTTGCGTCGGAGACACTTTTATGACCTTTAGCCCCGAGTCGGAGCATCCACGTGTACCACGATTCCCTGCGGACGGAAGTCTACGGATGAAACATGATAAGAGGGTGGTTTACCGGGTAGATATTTCCATGTACCAGGAAGTTGCAGTCCCCGAAATAAAATACAGTGTTACGTTATGATGGTGTTCGGAGAAGAAAGGATAGTGCAGTGAAAGAAAGCGTAGAAAGATGGCAAAAAAAAAAAAAAAAAAGAGAAAGAAATATTAAAAACAACATATGTTGTAAAGAATAAATCTAAGAGGAAAAAAGAAGATATATAAACGAAGAAGCGGAAGAAAATTGAAATGTGAAAAACGAAAGAGAGAATTACCGTTAACCGTTTCTTGGACAATAACGAACTTAAAATTATCCGTTGATTTCATGACCCACTCAATGAACTTTCGCTTTTAACTTGAACGTTGATGATTCCTGACCAGTTAAAAAAAAAAAAAAAAACCCTTCATGTTACTTAATTTGTTTAACAAGATTAAAACTATAATGGTTATTGTAAACAGCGAATATGCGCCGGCAACTGCATTATTTGTAGTAGAAGAGAAGCAATTTTATCTTAGTAAAACCCCATAATAATGTTTTAATGTGGAAATAGCATTGACATTATTACAGCACGGAATTAGTTTGCAAGTTGTTATTTTATGACCCCCCCCCCAAACACGAAAGGTATTAAAACTTATAGTACTTGGCCCCGGGTGCCAAGCGTTCCATGGTCAAGCGATTTCAGGAGCGAGAGTGCATAGCACGCGTTCCTTGAGTGCACCGGGGTTCAAGCCCGTGACTACTAAATACGATAAATATTTGTATTGACGATTTATTGTAAACTCTACTGACTTGGTTGTCGTGCCGGAGTATAAACAGAAAATTTATTTCTAGTGCGTTCTGAGTTTTCTACAAAGAGCATTTGAGCGAATATATTCTATTTTTTGTTGCAAAAACCGTTTTCTTGATTTGATTTGTATATCAGAGTAGCACTTTCGTTCTACAAGAAGTAAGCAGAGGCCCAGAAAGGGAAACCACCTTTCTGTTTATTTTTTCTATAAGTACTAATTTACTAATTCAGCCGCTTGGTCACCTCGTGGCACTGCTCCTGCCTCCCCGTGGCGGAGCCCGTAACCTGGGCGGTAAAGATAAACCCCCAGGGCCAAAAGGAGCTATCATGGATTCTAACAATTTTCCACCCTTAGAGCCTTCAAGCTCAAGACAAGAATCCTGTCATGAAAACGCTAGTCAACCAAAAAGGCTTCGAATAGAAGCACAGTATCCAGACATTCCTAATTTTCTGGTGACACACTCTCTGTCTACCTAGCCTGTGGGCAAGTTATCGCCATTATGATTCAAAGATATCTGGAATCTATTGCAGGATCACCAAAAATGGTGAAGCGACTACATTCAGGAGATCTCCTGATTGAAACAGCCACCTCCAAACATTCTGAGTGGCTATTAAAGACAACGACATTTGGTGGGTTGACAGTATCTGTTACTCCCCACAATACCTTAAATTCATCGAAAGGCGTCATCTCAGAATGGGACTTAATTGCAGTGTCTGAGGAGGAATTAGTTCAAGAACTTAGCCATCAAAAGTGCTAAAAGAATTACGGCAAAAAAAAAAAAAAAAAAGATGGAAATCTTATTCCATCTCGTTCCATCATTTTAACTTTTAGCACTCCTGGTTTGCTATCCCCAGTAAAAGCTGGATATTTAAACTGTCGAATTCGCTCATTCATCCCGAATCCTCTTCGCTGTTTTAAATGCCAGACATATGGCCACTCACAGCAGGCATGCAGAGGTGACGCCATCTGTCCTATTTGTGGTTCAAAAGATCATACACAAGCAGATTGTTCAGCTGCAGTTCCCATTTGCCCCAACTGCAAAGGCAGTCACCCTACCTTTTCTAAATCATGTGAAACGTGGAAGACAGGTAGGAAAACCCAAAAATTCAAAGTAGAACATAACGTCACATATCGTGAGGCACGCAGACAAATAACGTTGACCATGCCTAATCCATCTTATGCCTCTCGCACCCGAATTTTTCATACAACTGCAATTCAAACAGATGTATCAATACCGCCCAACGTCTCGCTAGCTAATTGGGTTAAAGCAACTTTATCAACCACTGGAAAAGATAACTCTAAAACTAAAACCGGCAGTGCCACCAACACCCCAATTAGTATCCCAACTGATACTTTGACAGTCTCCAATGACAGAAAAATTGAAATCTACTAAAGACTGTAAGGAAACTGTGAACCACCCACCAACACGAAGTGGATACACACCCAAATTATGAAGAACCTATCCTAGAACCCCATGCCAACGACACTACGGAAGTGGATACACACCCAAATTATGAAGACCCTATCCTAGAACTCCATGCCAACGACACTATGGATACCGGACTCCCCTTATATCCAAAAAAAAAAAAAAAAGACCAGAAAAATGCCCTGCATACAAAAAACAGTCAGATGAATCATCCTCAGCCAAACCAAAATAATGTCTAACATCATACAGTGGAACTGCAGAGGACTAAGCAGCCATTCTGATGGCTTAAGGGGTTTAATCTCTCAATTTAATCCCATAAGTATATGCCTCCAGGAAACATTCTTGTCACCCCAAGTTTCGCCGAAATTCTCAAATTATATGATGTACAAACGAGATAGGAGCCCAGAGTCTCCTACCCGTGGAAGAGTAGCCATTGTAAATTCTAACATAACATCCAGACCGATTCAATTAAGAACTACCCTAGAAAAGTTATTGCAGTTTGGATTGTAGTTGGTATTTCAGTTACCATTGTTTCCATTTATATTCCACAATTTCTCCCCATTCAGAACTTGACAACCTCATTACACAACTCCAATTTGTCTTTTCGGTGAATTTAATGGACACCATCCATTGTGGAGATCAGCTACAGTGGACAGAAGAGGCAAGTTGATTGAGGAATTTATAAATAATAATGATCTGAATTTATTAAACTCTGGATCTCCTACCTACAGGATCTACTTCTGAAATTGACTTGTCAATTTGCTCACCATCCATCTTTACAATCATGACATGGTCTGTATTAACCGATCCTTTGAACAGTGATCACTTTCCGATTATTTGCTTCTTACAAACAAGGGTAACTCCAAATCCTGATCAACGATCCACTTGGAAGTTTTGAAAGGCGAACTGGGATGGCTGTTCTGTTCAGATACTTCCAGACAGACTTTATGTTCAAAAAGAACCTATTGATGATGTAAATATTTACATCACCAATCAAATTCTGACTGCCGCTAATACCTACATTCCAAAACATATCGCAATCACCGAAATCACTGGTGGAATACAGATTGCTTCATTGCCAAACAGGGAAAAAAACCCGAGCTTGCAGCTGAATTATATGCCATCAAATTAGCACTTAGTAAAATTATTGAGCTTTCTATCTCACCTGCCATAATTTACATCGACTCCCTCAGTGCTGTTTCTGCCATAAGGAAGAATTTCTCATCCTACCTTGAAACACCATTCTCAGCTATTTTCTTGCATCGCGTCCAATCAGTCAATCAGTTTTTGCTGGATACCTGGCCATTCTGGCATTCCGGGAAACGAAAGTGCGGGACCTCGCAGCTAAACATCCTCAGCCAGCTGTCCCAGACATCCTCAGGTTCCTTACACTGATTATAAGCCTGTTATTCGTGTGACCAACAACTGGTCACAGATCTGGAAAAGTAACACCAACAATAAACTTTACCAGATAAAACAAGAACCAAAGCTGTGGATCTCAGGCTTTCGACGAAACAGACGAGAGGAAGTGGTGCTGGCAAGACTCAGAATTGGACACACTCATCATACTCATCTGTTCCTGCTACTGGGAGAAGATCCACCCCAGTGTTCATCCTGTGACAGTCAACTTACGGTTAGGCATTTTCTGTTTGATTGTCCCTTTTTTTTTTTTTTTTTTTTTTTTTTTTATTAGCTATATGGTGCAAGGAAGCCTGAGGCTTATGCTGCACCAGCCAAAAAAAAACAAAATTCCCGAGTTACCCTGAGGGAGAGAGAGTAGAAGGGAATCACCAAGAAAAGAAGAATGATGATATCCAGCTCAGAACCCTGGGTGTGCTAAGCCCATACTCACCAAATGTGAGCCCCCTAGGGGTTATATTCAACCATACGGTCACACACTTTTCAGTCGGTCTCTAGGCTGAACGTCTCACATAATTTAACTCATATCCTGGGAAATGATGCAAACATAGAAGAACTTATAATCTATTTAAAATGTATTGACCTATACAGGAATATTTAAGTTAACGTCTACAGTGGTATATTTCGACTAAATAAACTATGAGCAGAGACAATTTGGCCCCAGTAGCCCTTGTGTCGTTAAGCCAAATATCAACAATAACAACCTGTAGTACTTAGCACCGTTCATGAGTTGAAAATAGAGAGAGGGGATGCCGGAAACTTTGCTCTGGAGACTAAACAAGGGCTTCAAGCTTCCAGTGAGCGAAGTGGTGATATTGCACCGGTTGATGAGAGTCATCTACCACCTAGTATTATATTACAGTGTTACTAGCGTCTTGTGCAATTAAAGCTGCGATTTTATTTTATTGTATTTCAATTTTTCTTTATCTTTTTTTTTTTTTTAATATTCCAAATGTGTTATTTTATTGCAAAACTTCGTTGTATACAATATTTTTAGTGTAATGTCCTTCGTAGTTCCGAAACTGTCCCTGTCCAGTAGTGGAGGGCTATTTTGATTTTGACGTCAGCCGCAGAACGGGCTCTGGTGAATGCGACATAGAGTATCGCCACCGTAATAATAATGCCTGAACACTGCTTTTTTGACGTCATCATAAGTGGGCCACAAGAAGTACATAAAGCTACATTGCTGCACAGAATTGAGAAAAACGAAAGCAAGAGTTGAATGTAAATCTACTTTATTTTCTGTGCATAACGGAAAGATAATATATGTTGCAAGGGACAATATGAAAAAATAAATGAAAAAATAAATGAATAAATGAGATGAATAAATAAAAAATATCAGTTTTGATACTTAAGTGTGATAATTTTTGTTAATCATAACATTCTGAAAAAATGACAACACATTTATAGTTAACTACAGTATTTTATTACATTTTGAAAGTTTTACATGTAATTTGTAATCCGACTAATGTATACATTTATTCTTTAAATCTAATAATTTGGTTACATTGAACAGAAATTATTTTCTGTTCAATGTAACTATTTTCAATGTAATTATTTTCTGCTCATTTTCCATGTTTGAAGTTTACATTTATGTGTTGCTTTTATTACATCATTTTTCTTTTTTCAATAATTGTTGAGCAAAATATTGATAATGGTATTAATTAGAAAATTTAAATTATTTTTTCTGAAATACTTTTTCTCTTAATTGAAATATTATCACTTACAATTGCTAGCCGACCGGGCTAGCCGAGTGGGTAAAGTACCTGCCCGGCAACCCAAAGGTCGCGGGTTCGATTCTCGCCTCGGGCTTGGATCAAAGTACTGCAAAAACCTTGGGAGGTGCAATATGGCCACAGAAGCCGATGCGCCAACAACTACCAAATCAAATCAAAACTTACAATTGCTACAACATTATATCCAATTTTCTTCAAGCCCACAATAATGTTTTCAAAACAATGTAATTTTTCAACATAGTATTAGGGTCAGGCGCCACCTGTGGTTTCCCACATCTGCGCCATATATTCGCTGTGAAGGAATACAGTACTACTGTAAATGCCAAAAAAGTGTTGTATATGACATATTGCGTTAGGTTCTGTTGTGTGTCCTGGCATTTGGCCGCAGGGTCCCTGGTCGACCCCACGTTGCCTCAACACACCACTAGGATGTAGCCAGTCTGCCCATTATTCTCTGGCTTGTTTGTCCGTCAGGGTCGCCAGAGCTTCCTGGATGGAGACAAAAAAAAAAAAAAAAAAAAAGGTAGAGTCGGGGAAGTACAGAGTGTACGCAAGAAAGGAGGGTATAGCTAGAAATATGGAGGATGTAGGCGAAGGCATCCTCCAGGTTATCAATGGAGCAATAAGCGCCATCAGTTGAAAAGGGAACCTGGGAAGGACTATAAATAAGACACAGCAAGAGAACTGCGTGTAAGTTGCCACTGAGGAATCAGATGGCCTGTACGCCAGTTGATCCTATCCAGGTTAAGATCGGTTGGCCAGTTAGGTAAGGATCAGATGTTTGGGTTGTTCCTATTTTGTGTTGACAATAAGGTGCTCCGTCTTGTGCAAACTTGGTAAACTCATAGTAGTAGTTTTCTTCTGTGATGAATAAATGTTCATTTCCTTGAGGGTTATCTTGTATACGAGTAAACAGGATGCTGCGGCGGTCCTCATAGTGTTGACAGGTATATACCAGATGGATCCAGTCTTCTATTTCACCACATGCACAGTAGTGATTGTCAGTGATTCCCATGGATGTTAGTTTATGGTTTATTGATCCGTGACCGGATAAAGACCAGGAGAAAACCAATTTTGAGATTTGCGGAAATACGGCATTCACATAAGGTATAAATTTCTTGGTGATTGGGCCCTTGTCGGTAGCAGTCCATCTGTCCTGCCAAGTCTGAAGTAGTAGGATGGCAATTTGTTTCTTTTCCTGCCTGGATGGTTCCCAGTTTACGTTTGTTGTTGTAAAGAGTTGCCCTGCGAAACCAGACCCCAGATCCATACGTTTTGACGGGAAGGAAGATTGATTGATTTGTACAGAACCTTAAGGGTGCGTCGGTTCAATCCCCAATCACGACGACTCACCCGTGCAATGAGAGCAGTGTAGTTTCTCACTTTCGCATGGAGGTGTGCAAGATTCGGAAAGAAAGTGAGCTTAGGGTCAAGTACTATTCCCAGTAGTTTTAACGTAGAAACTAGCTTGATGGTTTGGCCTTGAAGTTTGATAGTGGGATTTCTAGTAGGCTGCAGTGATCCCTTCAGGAGAATGGATTGCGTCTTTTGGGGTGAGAGTCTTAGTTTGTGTAGGGCTGCCCAGTTCTGAGGGATTTGAAGTGCCTGGTTTCCTCTGGCTTCCAGAGAAGCTCTGCTGTCAGCCTCAATCCAGATGGTCACTTCGCCTCCAATAAGCAGTGGTGGTATTGCACCAGTTGAAAGAGTCATCTACCACATAGTGTTAGTTCTAGTAAATGTTAGTATTGTTATTATTAGCCATAAGGTGCAAGGAAGCCTGAGACTTATGCTGCACCAGCCAAAAAAAAAAAAAAATTTCCGAGTTACCCTGAGAGAGAGAGAGAGAGAGAGGATCACCAAGAAAGAGAAGAATGATGATATCCAGCTCAGAACCCTGGATGTGCCAAGCCCATACTCATCAGATGTGAGCCCATGGGGTGATAGTATTGTATTATTAGTGTTATTTTATATTACTGTTAGTAGTGGTACTAGTTAGTGTTAGTAGTACCGTGCATCGGTTGAAGGAGGGAAATGCCGGTAGTTACCGGCATTTCCCCCCTGAACTACATGTTTATTTCCCATGCTCTGAACTACATGTTTATTATTATTATTAGCCATATGGTGCAAGGAAGCCTGAGGCTTATGCTGCACCAGCCAAAAAAAAAAAAAAAAAAACCCTGCGTTACCCTGAGAGAGAGAGAGAAGTAGAAGGGAATCACCAAGAAAGAAAGAGAAGAATGATGATATCCAGCTCAGGACCCTGGGTTTGCCAAGCCCATACTCACCAGTTTAGTCATGGGTTTCACCTAGGGTTACCATGTGTACTCTTACCATCAGTACATGTACTCTTTTTCGGATGGTAAAACAGCGTACTCTTACTTTTCACTTATCGAAACCGAATATACTCTTTTTGAAACTTTGAAATTATAAAATAAAAAAATCAGATTACCTAACGCCTCTCTTCAACCACATATATTACATAGCACACAAATTCCACACAATAAATTGCAAGCAGCGGCAAACGTAAAGAATAATAACTGTGCGTACCCAGTTTCGCCTTTCGCCATTACTCGTTTGATTTGAATTGCGAGACGGCGCCGCCACTGTAGCAACACCCCACCCAGATACACAACCTCTGTGTACTAAACTTGACGTGTTCGACAATTTTACAATTATTGTATGGGAAACCAAAAAATGTTAGCCGAAGTTCGAAGTAAGGCAAAATATTCATTCAATTAAAACTTTATATTTATATTATAGATTTTGTGAAAGCTCTAAATATTGATCTCTTTAGTAGTTGTTTATTGCAAAAGCATTTGCAATATAGATAGTTACCTACTTTAATTAGATTTTTGTGATACTAATAAAAATTTAATATTTTCGCTAATAAAAAATTATGTTCTACATTTGAAATTACTGCGCCCTCCCCGCCCGTTCCCTGATCTATACTGTACTCTTTTCTTGAAGTGGTGAAACCCTAGTTTCACCACTTCAAGCCTCCAATAAGCGAAGTGGTGGTATTACACCGATTGATAAGATTCTTCTACCACCTAGCGTTAGTATTAGTACTAGTAAGTATTATATTATTAGTGTCATATTTTATATTACTATTAGTGGTACTTATATTATATAAATACCACCACTACTAATACTAATTATTGTACATTTTATTACATTATAATTTTAAATAGATTAATTTAATTTAAATTAAGCTGTTAATGTAAAACTGTAAAAATACGGGAAATTGTTTCATGTCACACCATTATGTTTCCCCTGCAGACACTGCAATATTTCAACCAAGTCGTGCCATAAAGACATGACGTAAAAACGTGTCCGTTGACACGAGAACCCCAAATGGGAAATATTATCTAGGGTATGAAGCCATGTGGTGTAGTAGTGAAGTCAGTCTCCCACCCTTCAGCTTCCTACTGAGTTATCTTGTAATTTTAGTGTAATATAACAAGCCGTGTTCGTGGCTTTACCATCCACCCACTGCCAGATAGACAACTGCTGTAATTTTTGTGTGTGAACGCGATTACTATTAATCATTTTGCTGGTCTCCAAGAAACAAAATCTATGAAAGAGTTTCTGATTTTAAATGTGCCTGATATTCATCGACTTTGAATGAATTTCATCTAGACTTTGTTATGGGCATTTATAATATTGGCAAAGTAGTTAAACATCACAGTTTAGAGAAATGATTAGTGGTTTTTTTTTTTGTATTTTTTTAATGATTTCGTGCTCTTATATTTACAGGAGATCACAAAGGATCGTTAGCAGTTTCTCTGCCTAGCATCGTAGAAAATATTTTTTTTTTTTTTTTTTTTATGTGAACCCCAAACACGAGAGGTATTAGAACCTATAGTACTTAGTACCGTGCTTGGGTTGGAGGTTGAGAAGACGAAAGAAGATATTTGTTGACATTGGACTTGAACTTCTGTAGATTGTAATTTTCAGGAAATACGTATGAAGGAAGGTTGTTTCAGAAAACGGCAGTTGAATGAATAAATGAGGAAGATGAAAAGTTGGTTCTGTGGGTTTGAAGTTGGACAGTAAATGGATGTTGGCTGGTGGCGGCACGTGTTCGGACTGTTTTGAAAGAGAGAGCAGGAATTATAGAAGCCAATTCAGAAGAACAGTGCCCATGGAAGTATCTGTAAAAGAGGCATGCAGCAGAAACAGTGAGTCTATGAGAAAGCGAGTGGAGAGACTCTGTTAGAGATGAGTCATTAATTAACCTAACTGCCCTCTTCTGAATGGAATCAAGAAGCCTGAGAGAGGTTTTGGGGGCACCACCCCAAATGTGGGAACAATATTCCATGGCAGGGCGGATTTGCGATTTATACAGAGTGAGCAGCTGTTTGGAAGAAAAGTAACGCCGAGAGCGAAAGAGAAAACCAAGTTTTTTAGATGCAGAGGAAGCAATATTTGTAATGTGCTTGTGCCAAGAGAGATTAGAAGTCAAGGTAATCCCCAAAAGAGATATATCCATTTGCCTAGAAATTGGAGTGTCACTAAAGATAAGCATAGAAGCAGAAGAATCCTTTTTGCGAGATATAAGACAAGACTGAGTTTTAGAAGGGTTGAAATCAACTAAGTTGTCTTTGCCCCACTGGAGAATTACCTGAAGATCGGCATTTAAGGAATTGGCAGCAGATTTTCGAGAAATTGAAGCTGATTGAGCAGGACAAGATTTCTCAAAACGGAAAGTTGAATGCAATGTGCTATCATCGGCAAAACTATGGATAGGATTTCCAGTCAATGGAAGAAGGTCATTGATATACAAGAGGAAAAGAGTGGGGGAAAGAACTGAACCTTGGGGGACACCGGCATTAGTGGAGAAGTTAGAAGACAGAGAGTCATCTACCATCACCCTCAGTGAGCGATCAGAGAGAAAATTGGATAACCAATTACTAAAAACAGTTGGCAAACCATAAGATGGAAGCTTGTTTAGAAGACCTTTATGCCAAACACGATCAAAAGCCTTTGAGATGTCAAGAGCAACTACTTGTGTTTCACCGAACCTTTCCATTGAAGTAGTCCATAAATGGGTAACATAAGCCAGGATATCACCAGTGGATCGACACTGACGGAATCCATACTGGTGATCGTTGATCAGACGGAAGGTTTCTAGGTAGTTTAAGAGTTGGCGGTTAATTGATTTCTCCATTACTTTAGAAAGAGTAGAAGTAATTGCAATGGGACGATAATTGGATGGGAGGGATTTGTCACCCTTTTTAGGAACTGGCTGGATATGAACAAATTTCCAAGCAGAAGGAAAAACACCTTTGGAATAAGAAAGTGAAAAAAGGCGGCAAAGAATAGGAGTAAGTTCAGGAGCACAGATTTTGAGAACAAGTGGAGAAATACCATCAGGACCTGGAGCTTTCTTAGGATCAAGATTCATCAAAATCCTTCTGATATCCTTTTGACGGAAGACCACAGGAGGCATTGAATGGACCGTGTTGGGAATGGTGGGAGGTGTTTTACCAAGTTCATTAATACATGAGCTGGAAGAAAAATGGGAAGCTAGCAGGTCAGCTTTATCCTTGGCTGAAGTGACAACAGAACCATCTGGTTTGGACAGAGGTGGAAGCAGAGATGGGCAAAAGTTGCCGCCAATAGCTTTGGCAAGAGACCAGAATGCTCGGCTACCATTAGGGCAAGAAGCAAGTTTTCTACTCTTAGCCTGTTCAAACTCTAGTTTGGACTGATTAATAACTGCTTTACAATTGTTGCGAGCTTTGGTGTAGGCAGAAAATGAAACTGAAGAATTAGAAACAAGCCAATTACGATATGCAACATTCTTCTCTTGAACAGCCTTAGCACATTTATTGGAAAACCAAGGTTTAGATAAAGGACGAGATTTTAAAGTGGAGTGTGGGATAAAGGATTCCATTCCTGCAAGAATAATTTCACTGACACGATCTGAGCAAACGTTGACATCAGGAGTTTTGAAACAGTAATCCGACCAAGGAAAAGAAGAAAAGAAGTCTCGCAGGTCATCCCATTTTGCATTCTTGTAATGCCAAACAACACGAGGTTGGGAATAGCCATGAGATAAAGGTTCCATTGGAGAAGAGACAATCACCAAGTTGTGATCTGAAGTGCCTAAAGGACCTCTCACTTCGACCGTGTACTTAGAAGGGTTGTTTGTGAGAAAAATATCAAGCGTATTGGCTGTATGATTCGGATTGTCCGGTATTCTTGTAGGTAAATGAACAATCTGTGCTAGGTCATTAGTAATTGCAAAAGCCTCAGCATCTCGACCTGCTGGGTCGGTGTGACTAGAAAACGGAAGCCAGCTGGAGTTGTGAACATTAAAATCACCAAGGAAAATTACCTCACTGTTAGGAAAGTTGGACTGAAGAAAGTCAAGTTGCAACGAGAGGAAGTCAAAGAGCTCCAAGTGATTAGTGGAGTTGGGAGAACGGTAGAGACAACAGATGAATTTGACACAATGAGGTAGAGAGATTTTAAGCCAGAGAAGATCAAAGAGAGGAGATTCCAAATTGCCAAGTCTCTGACAGGGAATATCAGAACGGACATATGCACAAGTACCACCTTTGAGGCGAAAGGAATCATACAGCGAATAATTTGGGCATCTGAGATGAGCAGTAGTTGAATCAACCGATAACTGAGATTCTGTCAGAAGAAGTACATGTGGTTTGGCAGACTGCAAGTGGAAATGGAAATCGTTGAGATTAGAATTGAGACCACGTATATTTGTGAAATGAATTAGGAAGTCCTTGGGAGGTTTAGATCTTTTCGCAGATAAGCTTGTTCTATTAGTTTGACAATTCATGGTGTATTCAATAGTAAGAAAAAGTGGGTGGGACATGCTGTATGAAGTAATTAAATTTTTGGATATGGTGTACATGTGGTAAGAATATACCCAGATCCTTGACATAACGTGGCCTCGACAATGCTCCCCGCATACACACTACTCGGACTCCCTCCAGTCACTATCTGGCAGAGTAGAGGTAGCAAGATTATACACTAGCTGATCCGAAAGCCTCCTAGAGAGTTACCAATAGGTTCGGTCCGGTGTACTAACTAGCGGCCGGCCTGCGAAAACCGTTTTAGAGCTGTACCCTCGAAATGTAAGGAATATTGGATCTCGCCACGACGTTCATCATAACCTCAAAGGTCATCAATCATACTGCATGATGGAAGAGATAGGGAAGGGTTGACCGGAACTTAGCTCTAGAGACTAAACATGGGTTCCACCACTTCAAGCCTCCAATAAGCATAGTGGTGGTATTTCACCGGTTGATGAGAGTCATCTAGCACCTAGTACTGCCTGGTAACATAGAGGGGCGGCATTCCTCCATGTGGTGTGGGCGCCACACCTCGACCCCTGCTTACGTTGGTTCACACCTGGGTGGTCACCCACCATGTGCTTGTGCATGGAGGTTATACCCAGGATTACTAACAGTCCCACCATCGTGAAGGTGCAAGCAGAGGATTTGGCTGTCACAGACCGTCCGGACTTTGCCGAAATTGGGTCCACTTGACTTGAGTGTCACCCGAATATCAGTTCCATCAGCGTTTTAGACTCCCAGGTAGCAAGTACAGCTTGTCTGGCATATCTGAGAGAATGTCTGTGACAACCTCAAGGACCATATGAATAACAAAATACAAAGGGCATTTTATAAGCCTGTCTAAAGTGTATACAAAGAGCATTTTATAAGCTTATCTAAAGTGGAACGATATTTGGCAGTAGGGTTAGCGTCAAAGCCAATGAAGGAGCAGGCAATCCCTTTGGAGAGTTCATGAAGGACTCTCCTAAGTGTATGAAAGACGTCTAGCCACCTCGAGGTCCAATGGTAGAGATCCAGCCAGCATCTGCAACGTGTGGGTACTCACTGTGCTGCAGGCCCAGGTTATGGCGAGCAGCATAGCTCTGTGAATAGAATCGAGAATTTTGCGGTTTACAGCCATGGTTACCTTGGTGTACCATGCTCCTGAAGCATACGTGGCAATCGGCACGAAGGCAGCTTTGTAAAAGAGCTTGAGGGTTTTGTTATTTAGCCCTCAGTCCCTTTTTGCAACTCTGATGACAAGGGCTATATAGCCCCGCATCTTTTTCCTGATACAATGTTCCATAGTGTCGGTCCTAATACGGAGCCTTGCGGACAGCCTCTGTTAAGTCTTCTGGTGAGTATTTTATAAGGAGCGTTCACCATGATGAGTCTGCAGGAGAAGTAGCTTTGCGGGTACTCATGCATAAACGATATATTTTTTCAATACTCCTACGTACAACAGTGTACAAGTCAGTTGAAATTCTGTGTTTTCCTCTGTATCGCCATCCACAGATCCTCCAGTGTTTTTAGTTTTTGAGTGTACACTTTATTTTTAAAGTATCCCCATACAAATAAAATATAAAGGACTGAGGTCCGGAGACCTTGGACGATATTCAAAAGCACTACCCCCCTGCAGCCTATCCATTGCTTATGAAATTCCCTGTCCAGATAGTCAGGACAGCAGTATCAAAATGTGGAGATGCGCCATCCTGTTGAAAAAACACCATCATATCTGAAAACATGCTTATAATATTGGGTACTGCATAATACCTTAACATTTAAAGATAACTCTACCCCGTAACTAGGGTGACCAAGCTTCCAATAAGCAAAGGGGGGGTATTCAAAAGCACTAACCCCTTGCAACCTATCCATTGTTTATGAAATTCCCTGTCCAGATAGTCACGACAGCAGTATGAAAATGTGGAGATGCGCCATCCTGTTGAAAAAACACCATCATATCTGAAAACATGTTTCTGGAATTGGGTACTGCATAATACCTTAACATTTAAAGATAACTCTTACCCCATAACTAGGGTGACCAACCGTCCTGAATTTTGCGGGACCGAATAACCCTAGGAGGAACGCCATTTGTTCGGATTTATCACATAACTTAAAATAAATAATAGAAAATATAATAATAGATCGTAATAAAATTCATGAACTAGCATAACGTTAATGTGTATAGAAAGTTTAAATAAAATAAATCTCCATATACATCTTCGATGTTTATTTGTCTTAGGTTCCCGGACACGAACAAAATCCAAGCTTCTAATTGGTACTCTTGTGTGTGCTGCCACATCGCAGTATATGTGAAACATTTTGTAATCTGATGTACCAATGAAAAAAATTTCGATTTTTTGGGTTGTGTCCCGATTTTTTAAGGTCGATATCCCGAAATTGGCTGATCAAGAGTTGGTCACTCTACCCGTAACAGTGCCATTGAATGTGTAAGATCAGATTTTTTTTTTTTTTTTTTTTTGTTAGTTGTTGGTGCATCGGCTTCTGTGGCCATAATGCACCTTCCAAAGTTTTTGCATTTTTATTCTGATCCAAGCTCTAGGCGAGATTCGAACCCACGACCTTTGGGTTGCCAGGTAGGCACTTTACCCACATGGCTAGCCCGGGCGGCGTAAGATCAGATAGTTTCGCGAGAGAAGTTGCTATCCACGCAGTTATTCTTGGGAGGTTAACATCTTCTGCAACGTGAGGTGAGGATTTTCAATGGCCCGGTAAACACGGTTATGACGATTCAAATGTCCATTCAGTTTGAACATGGCTTCGTCTGACTCTACAGTTGCATCCTCAAAAGCGCTAATTCCACAATTTTTATGACAGTACCACTCAAAAAATTGTGTTTGTCAATTTGAATCATCTTCCTGTATTGCATGCAGTAATCGAGCTCTAAAAGGCTTAAAATTTATGTCCTTTAAGATTCTTATAACACTCGATTTACTCATTCGTAGTTTTCGTGCACACTGTCTTGTTGACTTCTGCAGGAAACGTTCAAATACATTCATAACGGCTTGAATGATACTGCTTGTCTTATTGCTATTGTGTACAGTTCCGTGTTCCTCAAATTTATCACGCAGACAGTTTATTGTTAGATGAGTAGGCGCCCTTCCTCCATATTGCATGCTGAACCTCTACAACATTTCCAAATTTCCAGTACCATTTAAGAATTGCCTTTCTCTCATCAAAACTTAATTGTGTGTTCTTCGTCATTTCTATGGATTTTAGTCAATCTGAAAAAAGAAATAATATAAATCGGTTATTTAATTCATGAAGTATAGATTGTTAAAGCGTGTATACATAATTTTGACTCATCCAGTTTGAACTAACAGTGTACGCTATCCTATAAAAAATCAGGGCATACCCCCTCTGATTGTAGGAAGTTGTGTGAGACTACGAAATATGCAGACTTTTGGTCTATAGTTGTGACAGTAAATATTCTTAAATTCGTTTCAAATGTTTATACCGCACGATGAGTACAAGGAAATACCTAAAAGAGGCGGGGGGGAATGAGTTGGAAGCCGTGCCAGGTGGGAGGGGGAGAAACAGTATGTGCTTGCTATTGCTAATGAATTAAACATTCCCAAGTCGACAATTGGTAACCGTACTAAATAAATGGAACTGACAGGAGCCGACGCAACTCGAGACAGCTAGTTATCTCATCTCTCCATCTGACCTTAGGGTAGTGTTTTTCAAACTGTAGTGCTCGGACCATTGGGGATCCGTGGTCCCCGGTGTATGGATGCAGTGCTTTTTTTTTTTTTTTTTTTTTAAATGCGAACCGCGGTGGTCTACACTGTTTTTTTTTTTTTTTTTTAATTATTTGATTTTTATTTAATTTTATTTATTTATTTATTTTTTTTTTTTGGCCAGTGCAGCAAAAGTTCGTGGCTTCCTTGCACTATATGGCAAATACTATATGCATTGTATGGCTAATACTATTGTTTATGTTTGTGTTTGCAATTTATTATCGTGTTGCGTTATTATTCCCAGTTTATAAAAAATCTACCAATGGCTGAAAATTGTTTCATTGAAGAGCAAAAGTAGGAATGTAAATACGGCCATCGTAAACGTAAACGTCGTCAGAATAACGTCCTAAACTACAGTGCTGATTTGAATGTGAATCTGTATGTGCTATGACAAGTGAATCTGCGAGTGTGATAATCTCGCACAAGCAGCAGAAAAAGAAAAGTGCGAACAGGAAGTACATGAACATCTTGAAAATGAGATTTTGTTGGACCGGCGATCCACTCTCCTGTTCCTCTGTGCGTTGTCTGTTATGAAATTTTGTCAAATGACGCCGTGAAGCAAGAGGCCTTCAAAGCTTTCGGCATTTTCTGAAAAAACGCACACTGAACTCGCTGTAAACCTTCGAATGTTTTTATAAAAAGTGCAAAATAGAGAAATCAATGATTTTTGTCTGGGCAGAGAAGATGCCAAAACTACAGCGGCACCATTCAAAGTTGTACTCCTCGTAGTAAAAACAGGTGAAAGTCGCACTGTTGTCCAGGAGCTTCAAAAGCTAGCCGTAAAGTAAACAAATGTTATGCTCAAGAGAAGGCAAAACTATAAACATTGAACTGCATATTTTGGGCAAATAATTGAGTTTAAACGAAGCGACATAGATGGCTTCTTTTAATTTTTTTCCCGAACAATGTTTCCTTTTCATGCCTTCTTATTACATATTTGAAAACGATTTTCACAGGGAGTTCGAAACATTACGATAAATTAGGAAAAGTGTTCGGTTTATTGGAATGTAAATATAAAGTGAAAAAAAAAAAAAAAACTTTTCTTTTGTTTCAGTATACTGTACTCAGTTATATTTGCGTTTTTAATTATGTTTTTTTTTTCTTTCTGTGCGTTTTTAATTATGTTTTTATTTTGGAGTCCATCTAATTCCCGTGTATTAAGCGCGATATATTTTCTTTTTTATAATTTCAAATGGCCTTTGAGCGACGGTAATACCTAATGCGAGTAATACCTTTGAGTAATACCTAATGCGAGGTATTACTCTAGGTAATACCTCGCATTAGGAATAAAGCATGAGAACGTCAAGAAACCTAAAAACCTTTTCATCATGTATGCAGGGTGTTTCCTCCCACGGATAGCTGTAAAATTTTTCCAGCAGTGAATTTGCGCTTTCTTATGGTAGGAATAAGTCTGCAGCCTTCGTCAGAATTAGACTTGAAGCGAACCATACATCCTCAAGCAAGTTTGACCAACTTGAATGCCAACTCAATGTGTCGTGCAAGTTTAACAAGCTTGTGTGGATGGTGAGCTTTAGACTCGGGAAAAAAAAAAAAAAAAAAAAACCCTCCAAATAATTTCGGTTGTTAGCTGCGTTATAAGCTCCAAAGCAACTAAGGCTGTGATTTCATGTATTCTTCGGTCTGTTTGCTGGAGAAAAAAACCCGAGTTTTTCTTTTTTCTGCCGAGTTTTCGGCAGAAAAAAGCCATGCAATCATCGCCTGAAGATTAACTGACTCGGTCACGTTGCGAAAGAAGCCCATAAAAATTCTTCGCGTTGTCGGAAGACTGTGCTACCATGGGCAAAAGAACTCCCTCTACAGATGATTTTTCATTTGATTTGGTGATAACTTACCTGTTTAACACTTGTGCATAACATAACCTAACCTAACCATCTGCCCTTTTTCTGTTGCCCTTGCACCGTAAGGCTTGTAATAACAATAACAACCTTTTTCCGTTCTACGATTTGCAGCCATGCAGAGCATTTTCAGCCGTGCGTATAAAGCGCTGAAAAATTCTCTTATATTAGGGGTTTAGAAACAATGAATTTTCATTATTTCTAAAGCCGTGTTGTGTATCTCTCCCTGATGGTCACAAACGGTATACTTTAATTGCGAATATAATGTAAGCCAGAGTTGGCGAAACTTTTTTTTGAAGATTTTTAATTTTTATACGTTTTGGTTATCTAAAATGGCTTCGTGTGTCACTCTGGTCCATTTTCAACACAATTACACAGACAGGAATGACGCAAGAAGATTTCTAGGAAGGGTGGAGTACCCGAGCTATGAAAGTCAGCATCTGTCTAGTAAAAAGTATGAAATAATATAAAAACGTAATGTCTAAAATTCAGGAGAGATAAGCACCCTCTTTATAATAATTATATTTTATACCAGTGTAATAATATAGAACTATAGAATAATAGTTTATTTAAATATATCCAAATATGTAGTTTTAAAATATTAAAAGAAAATTTAAATTGTTATAAGTATAATAACTTTTTTTTCACAACCATCAGCCATTGATTACTGCCAATTTCACACTTCTTAAACTAAAACCGGGTTACTATACATCACGCATGTGAGTGCTTCGTCACCACTCGCATAAGCGAAGAAAATAAACGCTTCGTCAGCAAGTTAGCCCGTGTTAAAAAAACAAGCTGTGTACCTCTTGAACGTCTAAGTTAATTTTCTCTTCTCAGCACGGTTGGTTGATTCACTGCAACTTATGTACTAACTTAATGAATGACTGCTTGCAGAAAAATCACTCAATGTCCAATTTAATTAGGGTAACTTAAGATGAAAGACGATTTTTAAAATCTCTTTTACAGAAGCACTTTTATAGATGCTTCAAATAATTTACACTCGAATCAAGAGTTTTCGGTGCATGTCTTTTATGGTGGCAAAATCCAAAATATGAAGAGTTTTACTCTTTTAGAAATACAACGGTAAAAAGAAGGATACAAAGTCTCTTGCTGGTGTATAATTTATCCTCGTTCAGTCGCAAACTAAAAATAGTGCAAGTGTATCACAAAATAGATAGATTACTGGTATATAAACATAATTTGCAGATAGTGTTCCCTGGATGAGGGTGTTTCTCTTGTTCTCATTTTAATATATGCCTGCGATTTAATTTTTAGAATATTTTCATTGATATTTTTTGTTCTTTAAAACTCAGTGCTGGCCATATGAAATTGGGCTGTGACTAGCTTGTGTAATGAGAGGCCTCAGTTTTCCCACCCTGTTCTAGGACTACGCATTTCATTTTGTAAGGGAATAGTTTGTAGACATCAATCTGTAGTTAACAATGTCCGGGATTACAGCAATAAAAGAAATGTGATGTACACATTGTGTGTACTATGGCAGTGGTTCCCAAACTACTGAGATCTTCGGACCCTTTCAAAAATAAAAATAAAAAAAAAAAGTTTACGGAACCCTTCAAAAATCAAAAACGTTTGCGGACCTCTATGTGTGTATCTCTCTCTCTGTGTATATATGTATGAACACTGAGTTTTCTAAAAAGATTTTTCAAAGTTTTATGTTTAAAACAACTGAATTTTATTCTTATTTTTACAATCTATAATAATAACTTTATTTATCATCAATTTGTTATACATGGAACGAATAATTTGACCAGTTCCAGAGGGTCCGTTTCGTGGACCCCCTGGTACTGGTATACGGAGAAAAAAAGGAAACGCTGTACTATGGTCACATATTGTCAACAATGATGTTCTTCGCGGCTAGTTGAGTGGCTAAGTTTTTATGGTTGCTGTTTTTTCACAAATTCACTTGTGGAAAAGTGCTGTTCGAGTCCCGTCAGGATGGGAGGAACTTATAAATCGTAAATTATATACACTGGTGTTCAAAGAAAGTGCATCACCCCTTAAAATTGTAATTGTCGTCCTAATAACGTAAGTATATGGCAATATTTCTTACAGATTGCATCAGATAAGATTGACACGCATAGGTGATGAAGTAATATTGCATCCGCTGTTACTTTCAGCTATATAAGCACACGCTCTGCAAGAGTTGCAGTCATTCCTTTCTCGTGTCAGGATGGCGAATTAGGTGCAGTTGACGCCACGAAGAAAGAGTGCTATTGTCAGAAGCGGATTAAGGTCGGTTGAGGCTCCGGGCGCAGAAGAAAATATTGGGCCCCTTTAAAAAAGAGAGAGACAGGGAAAATAAAAATGCATGTTAACCATTTTTTTAAATAAATAAAAAATATTATGTACTATTAATGTTTTATTTCCAATAAAATTTGAATATAATATATGTATTATATTATATTCGCGTCTTTTTTTAATTTGTCTTTTTTCGGCCCCTGATAGATGTTGTTTCATTTTTCTAGCTACCATTGGTAGCCTACCAATGAAAAAAAAATATATAAAATTTAATAGTCTGAATGATTAGAATACTAGAGAAGAGATTTTTCGTTACAGTGCAATAAATTAATGATTAATTAAAATTCAAAAATTATTCATAAACTACGAAAATCCAGGCGCTGATGTAACAACAGGAATTAATTTTATCTTAATATAATTTCAACAATATACGCGTATTTGCTTATATCGTAAGTCTGCACAGCAGGAGAACCTTTAAAAGTACAAAGTAGAAAATACGATTCTATTGCTCCGATGAGCGGTAGCGCAGCCGCGCGGTGCCTATGCAGCGTAGTATGTGTATATCATGCAGCGTAGTAATGAAATAATGAAAATAAGCGAGTATAAACATACTCTCAGGTTTTACCGCCGATTATAAACTTGTACGTAATTAAAATTGCACATATGAAACCAAACTTGGTGTCATTAGAAAAAAGTGTAAAGTTGGGGTTTTGAGGGCCCTTCAGAAGTCGGGGCCCGCCGTTAAATCCGCCTCTGGCTATTGTTGCTTTACGTGAGGAAGGATGTTCTTCCCGTCATATTGCTTATAGAGTGTCTTGTAATCAGTCGACAGTGAGTAGATTTCTTTCCAAACTCAAGAATACTGGTTCTGCTGGAAAAAAGGAACTGGACGCAAACGAGTCTCTACGCCAAAACAGGACCGAGTTTCAAAGCGCTTATCCTTAAAAACCGTAAAGCTTCTTCGTCTGAGCTGAAAAGCGAATGGAAAGAACATACAGGAGTGGTAGCAAGCAGTAACAGTCAGAAGACGCCTCTTCAAAAATGGACTTGTAGCCCGTCGTCCTAAGAAGAAGCCGCTCAGTTGGTATTCAGTTATTTTCTCGGATGAGAAGAAATTCAACCTGCATGGCTCTGATGGGAGACAAACGATTCGACGTAGACGTGGTGAAAAATACCATCCAGACTGTATGGTGTCTACTGTGAAATTCCCTACCAGCCAAATGAAATTGGGGTGCATTTCGTATCGCGGAGTAGGTCACCTGCAGTTTATAAAAGGTTCCGTAAATGCCAATGGATACCTGGCTATATTTGAAGGCAAATTGCTGCCAACCATTAGAGACCATTTCAACCTGCCAATTAACTGCATCTTTCAGGACGACTCTGCTCCTTGTCATCGGGTGAAAAGTGTAAGTAGGCACTTCTGTAGTTACTTTAGCTTCATTTCTGCATTACAGGTTCGACAGTAATGTATTTACATTTGTTACAGGTGAAAAACTAGTTGGAAGAATGGCCCGTTACAACTGTTAGCTGGCCAGGAAACAGCCCGGACCTGAATCCTGTAGGGAACTGTTGGCATCGTGTGGAATCTGCAGTTGCCAGAAAGAAACCAAAGACCCTTCGTGAACTTCAGGAAGCCATAATTCGTGTTTGGAACGACGAACTGTCAGTTGATTATCTTCAGAAATTGATCTTGTCAGTGCTTCGACAGTGTGCTGCTGTCATCAGTGCCAGAGGCGGTGCAACTAAATATTTGTTTCCACCTGGTGAACTTTTCATTTTGTTTTCCATTAAAATGATAAACTGAAGTAAACTGAGGGCTTCTGATAACATTTCAGCCATAATTGTCGTGATTACCAAAACTTATATAAAGGTTGTAAATGCTCATTTTGGAATATTTTGAGAGCGCACCTGTCAAATATTACTTAGCTTTGCCTTAACTATTAATAAATATCTTTTGTTTATATTTATAATGCTAATCATTAATGTAACATACCATCGCGAAAAAGGGTTAGAAATGTGAAGTTGCTAGGTGATGCACTTTCTTTGAACACCAGTGTAAAAATATAGCAAACTTTCCCTTAGAAGAGTTGATTAGTCCTACCTGTGCTGCGTTCATTAAAGCAGCACTGTCACTAAATCATTTTGGTAGGTTATTTTGCGGATAAAGTTACGAGACATCATAGCCGAGTAGACAGGTGCGAAGTTGCATAAGTACACATGCTTTGGGCAAGCGGGATTCAAGCTCATGACTACTAAATACTGTAAAGTGCCGATTCTTTATTTTCTCTAACCGTGTCGTCGTCCAGTAGTATGAACATTCATTTTTAAAAAAAAAATTTTTTTTTGAAATTTGTGTGTGTAATTGCATGTATTTTTTTTGTCGGTTTGCTGAACGAAAACTCGTGTTTTCTGGGAGAAAAACCCATGAAGTCTCGTGTGAAACTCAGCTAGCGAAAAAAAAAAAAAAAAAAAAAGCCCACAAATTCCTCCGTCATTGACAGGGGATTCAAACTCAGACTTTTCCACACGGTCTTCATATCCATCTGTGTTTCTGTTCTATGGTGGCCCCAAGACTCTCGTCCAAATATCGTCAATTTAGTATTCACACAGAGTGTGCATATTACAGGCGGCCCGAATATTACATTCAGGCCACCTCACCACCAGGATGCAGTCACATCTGGGCAGCTGCTTCCTGGTGCCCGTCCCACGCACGTTTTCCAACCTGGGTCTGCTAAAGCTCATATTGTGCGAATTGGCACTAATCCCGCACCCACCTGAGGTAGTGCTATATAGGTGGATGCCAACATCCTGCACACAGGCTGCCCAAATCTGAGTGCCAGCAAAAAAAAAAAAAAAAATAAATAAATAAAATAAAATAAATAAAAATAATAATTAAACAAAAAAAAAATTTCAATTAAATTTCCCCCCACATAGCCAAATTTTATTTTTTCCCCCTCCTCTGGCCTGGCTTACGCCAGAAGAGGAAAAAAAAAACAACCTGCCGTTCTATTTATGGAAAAGCACATTGCAATCCCGCACCAACTACTCAATACTAATTATCCTGGTGCCAGGTTCTAGTAACTCACTAGATCGCCAGCAAAAAAAAAAATAAAATAAATAAAATAAAATAAATAAATTAAAAAAAAAATATATATATAATAAGTAAAATAAAAATAAAAATAAGAAAAAAATAAATAACAATAAAAAATAATAAATATATATATAAATAAATAAAATATTTTTTTAAAAAAATCTTCCCCCTCCACAAGGCCAAATTAAGCTAAGGAGGGAAAAAAAGTGTACAGCATTTATGAACTGTAAGCAACAGAAAAGAGAGTTCTCCTCTTTTTAAAAACTAATCTTGCAAAATTTTGTAAGGCCTTAAAGACTTCTTTATTATTTAAACATACATACTCTTGTCCTGTGACAAGGAGTGGCACAACAAGCATTAACTCCCTCCTGTAATCCTCATATATGGGGCAATCAAATAAAATATGATCCCACGATTCTGGTAGTGTGCATGTACAATTAGGAATGAGTTTCTAACCCAAAATGAAACAACTTTTGGTTCAAAGACCCATGCCCCATAATTAAATATGTTTCCATATTAGGATAAAACCATTTCTTATTTTTGACATTGTGATTAAACTGCATATTGGAAATAATAATTTGGTAACGTCTCCCGTTAAACCCTGCTTCCAACGATATTGCCACATCTCTACTAATCTACTTCTTTTTTTTCCCCTCGTATTTTCCCATTATATATGAGGTCAGCGTTTTTATTGTTTTGGCATGCAATTTTTACTGCCGGATGCCCTTCCTGACGCCAACCCTCATCCTTTCTCCGGGCTGGGGATTTGCGGTGGTCGTTCCCTGGCGTTCCGCATCCACCGTATTTGGTGGTCACGGGCTCGAACCCCGGTCTAATCAAGAAGCGTGTGCTACACACTACTGCTCCTGCCCACCTGGCTACGGAGGCGCCCTCTACTAATCTACTTCTAATCACTTCCTTTTCTTTTTTAACATCATCCATACAAGTAACATTTATCCCCAAAAGCTTGTTCTTACCCTTTTCCTCAAGAAATAACAAAACGCTCTATAAATAGCATATAAATTTAAAGGCAATACCCCTCCAATTACCTGTAAAGCATTTGTTGAAACGGTCTTGCATTCTCTTATAAAAGCCAACATTATTACCCTCTGCACGGATAATAACTTTTGTCTAAACTTGACAATATTTATATGCTTAAACCATACAGAGACTGCATATACTACGATTGGGAGAAATACCGCCTTATAATATAAACTCGAGACCCTTTTCCCAAGTTCCCAATCAATTTTTGTTACTCTAATAATTGCTGATGTAAATTTTTTGATCTTATTACTTATATAATCAAGATGCAGAGAAAATAACAATTTGTCATCTAGTAAAATTCCTAAGTATTTAACTTGAGATCTCAAAAGGTATTTGCTTTCCATTAATCATTAATTTCGGTGGCCTTCCATAATCTAACTTGCCTTTCAGAAACGTCATTACTGTCTTACTATCTGAGATTTTAAGTTTATTTACACCTGCCCACATACTCAGATCTTTTACTACAACTCCCATCGTCTGCTCTAATACTAACCTGCATTTACCCTCAGTACATATTACTAAATCATCTGCATACGCAACCAACATACAATGCGGAATTTCTTTCTCCAGCCACTGATTTAACACCAAATTCCAAAACACTGGACCGAGCACCGATCCTTGCGGACAGCCTCTATTAATATCTCTACCAAATTTCAAATGTTGTGAATATACTTGAACTATCCTACCACTTAAATAACTTCTTAATGTTTGATACAATATTTGAGGACTATTTATGTTTCTTAATGAGCATAAAATGCTCTCGTACCACACCTTGTCAAATGCACCTTCGAAATCTACAAATAATGCCAAAACATATTTACTTGTTGATTGTGAACTATAACTCACTAATGTATTTATACCATCTTCGGTTGAAAGACCTTTTCTAAATCCAAACTGACCTAATCATCATCAGTATCATCATCCATAGTATCACACACAAACAACTCATCTGTAATAGTTTTAATGGTTAAATGCCAATTACAAGTTTCTATATTATTTGAGTTAACTGTATTAATAACATTATTAATATACTAAATTCAAAAATAGCAAAAGCTTAAATTTCCAGTACTCACCTTTGATCGATCTGCAATTGTTATGGTTTGAATAATAAGAGATTGGCTAACTTTAAGGTGATTGGTTTATTAAAAAATTAAGGGGATAAATAAGAGGTAATTACGATGGAAACGGGATTAAAATATGCGCAAGGAAGTAGAAGTGCACTAAGGTCGCCGTAGCCTAGTGGTCAGGCGCGTGGGTGCATAAGTACACGTGCCTTGAGTGACCGGGGTTCAAGCCCGTAACTGCTGAATACGGTGCTGTTTCTTGTATTCTATCTATCTTGTGAACTCCTCTGACCATTTGGTCGTCCCGGAGTATAAACAGAAAAATAATAAAATAATAATAATAATAATAACTCCGTCCTTGGTTGTCGTGAAGTTGATTAAAGTTGAAATTCTAAATAGTGAATAAATCAATAGTCGTAACGGTGGACTTTCGTTAAAACGTCTTTAGTTGGCAAGTTAAGTGAAAGGGAACGCGTACTGTATTTAAGAAGAATTTTGTAATCCCGTGATGCACTTTGCTGCTTGCGGGAATCTCAAATTTGTGAGATTCCAAAACGGAGAAAGATTGAAGGGGAGTTTCGCATTTATAATGTTTAGATCGGAGTGGTGACGGAACCATTCTATAATGAGGGCTTCGTATTGCAAGATTTTGTAATTGTTTTTTTAATTTTAATATGGTGATAGCTGAATCAACTAGGGGGGTATGGTTGTTGGAGCGTACGTGTAAAGTAAGTTCAGTGCTGGATTGTCCTGTTCTGAAGCTATTGTAGTGATAATAAGCTCTTGTATTAGATGAGTGGGTTGAACCGAATTTGGTTGTAGTACTGCCAATGTAACAGGCGTTACAATTTTGTTGACATTTAATTAAATAAATAATATTATTCATTTCGCTTGTTGGATATTTATGTGTTTCTTTATATTTATTGAAAAGTGATCCAAGTTTATTGTAGGTAGAGAAAATAAGTGTAATGTCCGTGCCTGCAAATATTCGCCGAACTTGTCTTGCAAGATTACTATGGTAAGGGAGAATGAGATGTGTTTTGCTATTTGTAATGCGTTTTATAGGGTTATTAATATTATTTTTTACGATGGAAATAGTATGTTGGATTAAATGTTGTGGGTAGTTTCTGGCTATGAATTTTTTTGTGAGGTATTTTAACTCTTTGGATAGGTCGTCTTGTGAGGTACTGTATTTAATGGCATTGTGGATTTGGTTATAGAGAACAGACTTTTTTACGTTAAGAGGGTGGTGTGATGTAAAGTGTAGGAATTTCCCTATATGCGTATGTTTTCTAAAAATCGTAGTTCCTAGTTTAGTACCTGTTTTATATATGGTGAGATTGAGGAAGTTAATTTGTTTATTAGTTTCTATTTCTAGTGTGTATTTTAGTCTGTCGTGAATTGAATTAAATTTTGTGAAAAGGTTATCAATTATAGTTTTATTTCCTATTATGAGTATATCATCGGCATATCGCATATATAGCTTTATTTCGGAAGGATAAGGTGTAGGATCTGATTTTCAACTGTAACTAAGTAAATTTCGGATAGGGGGGCGGAAATGCCTAAGCCCATTGGTAAACCGAATGTTTGTTGAAAGATCTGATTATGAAATCTAAAATGTCTGGCGTCTAATAGTAAAGAGGTGAGTTCTAAAATATTGTTTATAGAAAGGGAGGTACGGTTGATAAGAGTATTGTCGGTGGTTAAGTATTCACGTAGGGCTTGTAAGGTAAAAGGTATATGTACATTGGTGTATAGTGATACAACATCGAAGGATGCTAAAATGTCATCGTCAGTGATTATGGTAGTATTAATTTTCTCAAAAGCTTGGTTGGTGTTACTGATTTTAAATTTAGAAAACCTGGTAGGGGGGGATATGATTTTAACTAGAAAGAAAGATAAGTTTGCGAAGGCGGATTTACTGAAAGAGATTATCGGTCTTAGACGGTGGACTGGTTTATGTAGTTTGGTGATTCCAAACATATGGGGGAGAATATTATTTCGTATGCCAATCTGCTGTAAGGTGTGTAGAGTAATTTCTTTGTTAGCCCTAAGTTTCCTAAGGATAATGTCAAGCTTATTTTTTAGTTTAGGTATATTATAAGAATTATTGATTATATAAGTGTCTTGATCTGCGAGGATTTGTTTCATTTTTTTTTTTTTTTTGTAATCTAAAATTACTATTGTATCTTTGTCTGCTTTTTGGATAATAATGTCAGAGGTATTACTTAATATATGTATATCGTTGAGCTGTTGTTTGGTTATATTGGATTGAAGGGGGAGTTTTGAAATTACGGGTTTTGAAATTAATTACGGAGTTAGTTTGATGTAAAATACGCCATTTGTCTGGATGATGTTCAAGTTTTGTTTGAATTTCTATGATGCATTATTTTATGGGATATTGGTGGCTTTTTATAGCAAAATTGAAACCATGTTCTAAACCTGCGAGTTCAGTAGAAGTGAAAGTTTTGGAAGAAATGTTAACGGTGGAAATTTGTGGAGCGGTTTTTGTTTTTTGGGTTCTTTGGGTAAGTATGATCCATTTCTTAGAATGTCTTTGTTCAACTTCCTTGAGGGCTGCGTTAATACGTATACTGTTAAGGTTTGTGAATTCGATTCAAATGTTAGGATGCATGTCTCTCTTAAGTTTAAATTTTAAATAATGTATTTGATGTAAGAGCTGATATTTCTTGTTAAACCTTTTTCGTAGTTCCTCTCGTATAATGGCGATGGAAGTTTGATGTGTGATGTGCGGGTATTTTTTATAAATTTTATTTGGGAATATACGGGCAAATTTCGGAATCACGTTGTGATTTAGGCATTTCTGTAGAAACGAAATATGTTATTTGTTGATAAAATGTTTGATAAGTATTTTTGAAAATTGTGTCTTACTATCTGGCAAGTTCAAAGGCATCGGGATTAAAAATTAAATAGGCGATTCAGATTAGGTGTATTTGTAATCGTTAAGGATATCTAATAATTTGACATTTAGAAGTTATAGTATGTCTTAAAGTACTGTTTTATTGGACTAAATTCAAAAATAGCAAAAGCTTAAATTTCCAGTACTCTTTTAATAAACCAATCAATCACTTTAAGGTGATTGATTGGTTTATTAAAAAATTAAGGGGATGAATAAGTGGTAATTACGATGGAAATGGGATTAAATTACATTAAATTACATTACAAAGAGACAAATTACATTATTAATATGTAATTTGTAGTACAAAATCCCTCCATGCAGCCAACTTTATCTTCATATATTTCATTGTGATATTGTCTCCTTTTAATTCTGTACAGTTCTTTAAACACTAATGCATCAGCAGAATCTCTACTTCTACATCTTTAGTATTTCTTCCTAAGGGTAAAACACTTCCCATTGCAAAACCATCAAACCATTGGACCACCAAGGCACACATCTCTTATTTTCTCTTTTCCTTTTAGCAGCTAACAGTAAAGCTCTAAACAGAGCATTTTGCACGTAAAATGCATATTCAACAGCATTCAAACTGTTTAACTGACTCAAAATATACTAGTGTACAAAACTTCAGGACCAGTCAGGTTTTCACCTGTAGCTTCTCATAGGAGTGGCCCAGATATTTATTTATATGGGAAAAGCATACCAAAGGAACCTCACGAGGTACAGAAATGATGAAGGAAACAACACTGACACAACAACCGAAGCAAAACGGTACAGAGGGACTTTATTCAACGACAAGATAGCACTGGCTGCCATGATACACAGATGCATCACTGCCATAGATGGAACAAAGGGAAGAGGTGGTCCTCAGTAGGAGATATGGCCACCCCTAATGTCGATGCAAGCTTTGCACCGCCTGTCCATACTTAGAACAATGTTGTTGATTAGTTCTTGCGGTAACATTGTCCATTCCTCTGTCAGCGCCATCTTCAGCTGGTGAACATTTTCTGGTGGGCGTGGACGTGCCACTAGGCGGCTCCCCAGAGCGTCCCATATGTTTCGGTGGGATTTAGATCGGCGAAAACGGGCAGGCAATCCATACGAACAATGTCCTCACTTTCCAAAAGCATATCAACCAGTCAGGTTGATATGCTTTTGGATGCGATGGGTGTAGCGTTATCATCCATAAACACGAAACAGACGCACATGGGGAAGGATTACCTCAGTATAGTAGCGTGCACTGGTTACAGTACCGCCTTCCAGTATCTGGAGTTGTGTACGTCCATCCAAGATAATGCCTCCCTAGACGAGAACACCTCGACCGCCATATCGATTCCTTTCAGTGATGTTTGTGGGGTGATACCGTGTGCCAACCTCTGCCCAGATTAACTGATGTCCAGAATCGCTGCTGAGACTGAATCTACTCTCATCAGTAAAGAATATCTTAAGTAAACATTTTCTGGTTGTAACCTTTATAAATAGTGTTGGTCCTTAAGTTTTGAACACCAGTATATTAACTGAATAGATTATCAATTAAAATTAACACTTTATACCACGTGGAAAGTATAAAATTTAATTTGTAATCTTTAGTTGTTTAACGTCATTAGTGTCATATTAGGGCCACCCGAAAACTAATTCATCTGCCCATGTGTATTATATCCACAAATTGCTTGTGTTCTCCTATCGATTTACCTGTTTTACTGGACGAAAAACCCCAGTTTCTGGGATGAAAACCTTGCTATCTACGCCTGAGACCGACTAACTCAGCCACGGAGTGAAAAAACCCCAATTAAAGTTCCTCTCGTCATCGAAGGTTATCGAACTCGGGCCTTTTCCACCCGGTGTGGGGAGGACGGTGACGATACCACTGTGCTACCGCGCAGACTAGTTAATTAGCTCACGTATGGGGTAATTTTTCCAATAAATTTTTAATATCTCTTTAAAAAGAGGAAAGTACATGTAGATTATTATGTAAAACGGTTCGCCATGGTAATCAATAAAATAAATAAATTTTCTGTTTGTATTCTGAGACGGCCACATAGGATCAGAAGAGTTTACAAGATAGAATACAAGAATATGATGAGTTTAAGAACGGCTTGTATAATGTATTTAGGAAGGAGAGGGTAGATAGAAGGGGTGGTGGGGTAATGGGGTGGTGGGCTGCTTCTTATCAGAAGCAGCCTGAGTGCGACGATAGCTTTCCCGGATTCAGACATTTCACATGGGCGCCTCCATAGCCAGGTGGGAAGGAGCAGCAGTGCGTAGCACACGCTTCTTGATTAGACCAGGGTTCGAGCCCGTCACCACCAAATACGGAGGATGCGGAAAGGTCAGGGAATGATCACCGCATATCCCGGAGCAATATGGCCTTAGTTGCTAATGCTCCTGAAAACCAAATAACAACAACAACAACATTTCACATGCTAGTATAGAGTCTGTATGGTGTGAGATAATTGGAAACAAAGGTATAATGCGAGTAGGAGTAATCTACAGACCAAGTGATTGTGAAGATTATGACAAAAGCCTCTACATGCAAATGGAATGGGCAAGTAAGCGTCAATGTCTTATGGGTGATTTCAATTTGCCTCTAATTGATTGGAGTAAATGGGAAGGAAACTCGACATGGGGAACAAAATTTTTATATCAACTAGATGACTGTTATTTGTATCAACGTGTCAGGGAAAGTACTAGAGAAAAGAATATCCTAGACCTCATCATCACACATGAATCAGATGACATAACAGGGCTGACAGTAGAGGAACCAGTAGCAGGAAGTGATCACGGAGTTTTACGTTGGATGATGACGAGAGAGGTAGCAGAAGTAAAAGGCAAAGGAATGGGTTTTCATTTCAGAAAAGGAAATTACGATGCCTTAAGGTACTACATGGCCTCTATTAACTGGGTAGATATCGTGCAGAAAATGAATACATTTGAACTGTGGTACGCTTTTAAAACATTAATCACAAGATGCCTTGAATGCGTATATACCATTAAAAAAATACTCCACGAGAAAGGGTCCAAGTTGGATGAATAGTGAAGTTGCCACATTACTTGAGCAGAAAAAGGTGGCATGGAAAGGTTACAGAGCAATAAAAAGTAGTGAAGCCTATAACAGCTACAAGGTGATGTGCAATAGAGCCACAGAAAAGGTCCGACAGGCAAAGGCAGTTTATGAGAAATCACTAGCAAACAGAGCAAAGAGGGGGGATAAAGAATTCTTCACATATATAAATGCCACGAAGAGCAGGACAAACCAGATCGGACCTTTACGTAAGGCCCCTCAACGTGGGCACCTGTACGTGGTGAGGGGACCTCCCAGTGATGCTGCTGGTTTTCCAGATTAGCATCACTGGGATCCAACGCCCATACCTTGGTTCCAGGGTTACACTATTGGAATCCGGCGTGTGCAGCCGTGCGCCGCGACCCGTGGAAGCGGAAAGGGGGATCCTGGTGGTTGAGGGGCCCAGCCTTAATACACCACTTTGGCCCCTGCTTCGACAAGACGGGCGGTCCCGGACCAGCTCGACTGGGATCAATCGGCGGGTGGTTTTATACTGCTAGGGTCAACTGCGTTCCAATAAGTCTCCCTCCCTTTGGTCCTGGGACGGGATAAAGACTTACTGGTAACGTGGGTATGGTGTTCTAAGCGAACTCGGCGTCCCATTCGTGTACGCAGTACCTGCTAGTTCACGAGTGTGCGCCCCCTCGTAGGGCTCCGTGGTGGGTGAGGTACTTAGGCATCAGACACTTTCTCTTTACTCCTATGAGTAATTTAAATCTTTCTTCTGGGGCCCCAACAAGGCCCCTACCTAATCGAGACGAAACCACAGAAAATACCTCTGCAAAAAGAGCCAGAACTGAGGATACACCACCATCTGTGACACCGCTTTTCCTCATTCTCCATTCCACCGGAGAGCAGACACTCGGGAAAATGTCACCCTTTTTCATCCAGAAAGGATTAGAAGGGTTGACAGGATCTCCAAAATCTGTAAAAAGGCTACGTTCTGGAGACATTTTAGTCGAGGCTGCAAGAACATGCACAGAAACTACTGAAAGCCACATCGTTAGGGGGACTACCCATAGTCGTTACCCCCCATAAAACCTTGAATTTCTCACGCGGTGTCATATCAGAGTGGGATCTTCTTCATGTTTCTGAAGAAGAGATCTGCTCTGAACTTAAAGACCAAGGAGTGACGGCTGTGAAAAGAATATCGATGCGGAAGGATGGGAGTCTCGTCCCTACCCGAGTTCTCATCGTGACGTTCAACACCCCACGGCCTCCAAGTTCTATAAAAGCAGGCTATTTAAACTGCCCAGTGAGGATTTATATCCCGAACCCACTGAGGTGTTTTAAATGCCAAAAGTATGGCCACTCTCAAACAGCTTGTCGTGGCAACCCTGCCTGTGCTCGATGTGGTGCCAAAGACCACGAGAGCAAGGAATGTTTAGCTTCTAAGCCAAGTTGTACAAACTGCCAAGGGGAACACCCTGCATACTCTCGAGCATGCCAGCGGTGGAAAGAGGAGAAGGAAATTCAGAAACTAAAAACAGAGCTAAACATCTCCTATCAGGAGGCCAGAAGACGCATCCAACCTATAAATAGCGCCAAGCCCTCATATGCCCAGAAAGCTTCTGGGAAAAGTACCATTGGTACTCAGACTGATATGAGTATTCCACAAAGGGAGTCTTTTACCCCCATTGCGCGCTATTTATTAAGTTCCGAAAAGCCCACCCAAAAATCACAGTCAGCCGCCACTGCTATATCCGTACCTCCTAGTGCTCCACCACTTCCAAAACAGAGTACTAAAGAAACTCTGAAGAAAGGGGAACAGGCATCTACAATTCAAGAGACAATGGATGTCGAAAATAAGGAGGTACAGGACGACTCTGTCCTGGAACACTTTGCGAAAGACGAAGAAGAAATGGATACAGGCCAACGTCCAGTCTTTCCAAAGAGAGATAAACCCAGGACTGAGAAAATGAAGCCCTCAGCCCTTCGGAAGCCACCAGACGGACCCAGTAAATCAAAATAATGGGTACATTTAAATTTCTCCAATGGAATTGCCGTGGATTTCGTAGAAATAGAGATGACATCAAGGCTCTCCTGAGTAAGCATGAACCAACTTGCTTTTGCTTACAGGAGACGTATTTAAAGGCAAACGAGGACCCTTACTTACGTAACTGCTCAGTTATTCGCAGAGACAGAGCTGGGGATGGACCTGCCCACGGAGGAGTCGCTATCCTTGTGGGTAACCATAACCCCTTTCAAGTTGTGCTTCTTACCACTAATCTGGAGGCTGTAGCAGTTCGTCTTACAGTTGGGTTCCTTTTAACTGTCTGCTCCATTTATTTGCCACCTGGGAACGACACCGCCCAGGCAGACCTTGATGATCTCATCAAGCAACTGCCACCCCCTTTTCTATTATTGGGGGATTTCAATGGACATAATCCGCTGTGGGGTAGTTCTGACATCAACAGAAGAGGTCGGATTATCGAGCGATTGCTTGAAAACAATGATCTGGCCCTTCTAAATGTGGGATCTAACACCTTTTTTCACTCGGCTACCCGTTCATTTACTGCCATTGATCTTTCCATCTGCTCCCCTTCCCTCCTGCCTCTGAGTACATGGGAGGTTGAAGAAAACCTTTATGGTAGTGATCACTTCCCCGTGTTATCCACCATTTCAAATGGGAGACAATGTCACCAGTCGAGGATACCACGTTGGAAGATCGATCATGCCGACTGGAATGCCTTTCGTCATCTGGCAACGTTTAATACCACTATAGTCGGCCAGGAGCCAATTAATGAGGCAGTAAAAGACATCACAGAAAGTATAGTCCAGGCAGCAGCAGTTGCAATTCCCAGGACATCGTCCCGCTTTCCACGTTTTCCAAAACCATGGTGGAATGGAGAATGCACAGCAGCTAGGAAGGCTCAAAACAAAGCATGGGGAATATTTCGTCGTTACCCCACCACAGATAATTTAATAGCCTTCAAACGTGCACGTGCCAAAGCATGATACATTAGACGTCAGAGCCAAAAGGAATCTTGGATCAAATTTACATCTTCCCTTACACGGGCCGCCAATCCCAAAGCCATCTGGGACAAAGTTCGGAAAATGAAGGGCAAATACAACTCACACCCTTCTTCGATCCTGGAACATAATGGATGTACAATTGCAGATCTAACTGCAATTGCAAATACTCTCGGGGAGACATTTGCTAAAGTGTCTTCAGAAACAGCTTACCCCCCAGAGTTCCTCGCACACAAGCAGAGAGCAGAAAAACATCACCTAAAGCTGTCTTCTAACAATCGCGAGGAATACAATCAGCCCTTTACACAGTGGGAGCTGAAAGCAGCACTCTTACTCTCCAAGGCGAGTGCTGTTGGGCCAGACATCCATTATGAGATGATTGAACATCTTTCATTGGAATCCATGGATCGTTTGCTCCGTCTCTATAATAGAATCTATATTGAAGAGACATTTCCGGACTCATGGCATGTGGCAACTATCCTTCCCTTTCCGAAACCAGGAAAGGATCCAAAAACACCAAACAATTACCGTCCTATCGCTCTGACGAGCTGCTTGTGCAAGATCCTGGAAAGAATGGTCAATGCTCGTCTCTTGTGGTATTTAGAAGCTAACGACCTCCTTTCCAGGATACAGTGTGGCTTCCGAAGGAACAGGTCAACACTTGACCATTTAATCCGCTTGGAAACATCTATACGTGATGCTTTCCTAAAACGTGAGCACCAGGTGTCAGTTTTCTTTGATATGGAAAAAGCTTATGACACGGCTTGGAGATATGGAATTTTAAAAGATATATATAACTTTGGTCTTAGAGGACACATTGCCCTCTTTATCAAAAACTTCCTTACAGACCGGTCTTTCCAAGTTCGTGTAGGATCCACCCTCTCCCGACCTTTTTGCCAAGAAGAGGGAGTTCCACAAGGATCAGTTTTAAGTGTTACGCTTTTTGCAATCAAAGTTAACTCTATAACCGAACAACTTCCTCCTACCGTAAACAGTGCCCTCTTTGTAGATGACTTTAGCATCTTTTTGCAGTCATGCAATATGAGGGTCATCGAAAGACAATTGCAGCATGCCATAGACCACGTCAACTCTTGGGCAGTGACTAATGGTTTTAGGTTCTCGCCACAGAAGACTGTCTGCGTACACTTTTGTCGCAAACGGAACCTTCACCCTGAACCAGAACTTAAACTCGGACAAGACATCATTCCAGTAGCACCCGAGACAAAATTCTTGGGGCTCATTTTCGACAAGAAGTTGACATTTTTACCTTATATTCGTCAACTGCGGACAAAGTGCACAAGAGGGTTGAATCTCCTACGCTCTATTTCCTCCAATAAATGGGGAGCAGACCGCTCCACTTTGCTCAGCCTCTATCGTGCACTTGTCCGATCTAAACTAGATTATGGGTCCCAAGTGTACACATCGGCTAGAAACAGCGTACTTAGATGGCTGCACCCAGTCCACCACCAAGCCATCCGTATTGCTACTGGAGCATTTAGAACATCCCCTGTCCAGAGTTTATATGTTGAAGCATCTGAACCACCACTGTCATTGCGACAAAAGCAATTGTCTTTAAAATATACTGTTAAATTAAAATCCCTGCCAGACAACCCTACGTGGACGTCCGTTTTCAAGCCACAATGGGAAAACTTATATAACACCCGTCAGACTGCCAATCGGCCTTTTGGTATCCGTGTCCAAGATCTGCTCAGAGAGCTCGACATCACGGTAGACAATGTTGCCCAGTCACCAAGGCAATCACTTCCACCCTGGCATGCTCGCATTCCATCATGCGACTTCTCCCTTAAAAATTGGGGTAAGTCCATAACTCCATCTTTTGTCTACCACCAACTCTACGCTGCCCACCGGACCGAATATTCCGACTTCTTGCCTGTCTTCACTGATGGCTCGAAGTCGGAGCTGTCTGTTGGATCTGCTGCTATCTTTCCAGGTCTTTCTATATCTGGAAAGATTCCCCAACAATGCAACATATATACAGCTGAGTTGTATGCTATAGAGTTAGCCTTGGACCACATTAAAACCCATAGGTATCAAAAGTGTATGGTGTACACTGATTCTCTAAGTACACTGCAGGCTTTATCGGGTATGAGGTATAATCCTCATCCATTTGTGACCCGGATTCAGCAGACGTTGCATTCCTTGTTTGAGTGTTCATTTGACATTCGTTTCTGCTGGATCCCAAGCTACATTGGGATAGTAGGAAATGAACTGGCAGATGCTGCGGCCAGGTCACCCGAACCCCACAACACTTATTGCCTGTTAGTCCCCTATACAGACTACAGGCAGTTAATACACGATAAATTACTGTCCCAATGGCAACAATCCTGGCATGAGCAAGTCACAAACAAGCTCTATCAGATAAAGCCTGTAATCCGACATTGGCAGTCTAGTCTGTGCAGGAATCGCAGAGAGGAAGTTGTTTTAGCTCGGCTCCGCATAGGACACAGTCATCTTACACATGCCTTTTTGCTGAGGGCAGATGACTGTCCTATGTGTGAGAATTGTGACACCTATTTAAGCATACGCCACATTTTAACCGAGTGTCCACGTTTTAGACACGAACGTGATTTTTATTTTACCGCTTTTATTCCTCTGGCTGAGCCTTATACACTCAGTCAGATTTTATCCGACAATGACAATGTGTCTGCTGTTTTTAACTTTTTAAAATCAGTAAACCTTTTTACTCGAATTTAAAATTGATTTGGCATTCCTTTGTTCATATGTTTTGTACTTTTACTCCTTTTATATCTCGACATGGTGGCCTAACTACTTAGGTCACTGAATGTTTTCATTTTTTATATATAACCGGTATTTGGCGCATTATGGCCTCAGTTGCTGATGCGCCAATAAACTCCAAACCAAACCAAACCAAACCTTTACGTAAGGGAAAGGGGATAGTATTAAATACACCAGCTGCCGTTGCAGATGAAGTCAACAGTTATTTTGCATCGATATTTACAAATGAAAAACCTTTTGTGGCAATGGGAAATTGTGGGAGCGAAGTTGAAAAATATGTAATTAATGATATTGAAATTTCGCAGGATTATTTAATGAAAAAACTTTCGAGCCTACAGACCAGTAAGGCTCCTGGAGTTGATGGAATATACCCTATAATCTTAAGGGAGGCGGCAAGCGAGTGCATTGAACCATTGAGGTTAATTATGCGAGCATCACTAGACTCTGGGGAGATTCCCTTGGATTGGAAAAGTGCAAATGTATCTCCCATACATAAGGGTGGCTCTAAAAGTGAAGTTGAAAATTATCGACCTGTCAGTCTGACTTCAGTAGTAGGGAAAATCATGGAGGCAATGATCAAGGGTGGAATTCAGGATCATTTGGATCGAATTGAAATTCTCAAGGATACTCAGCATGGTTTTGTAAAGGGAAAATTATGTTTAACAAATCTGGTTCGCTATTTCAAAAGGGTCACTCATGAGCTGGATTTAGGGAATAATTTCGACATTGTTTATTTAGATTTCAGCAAAGCTTTTGATTCAGTTCCACATGAGCGGTTGCTTAATAAGCTGGAACAGGTTGGAATCACTGGGAAAATCCTTAGATGGCTTCAGGGCAGGAGGCAGAAGGTTGTGATAAATGGCTATTCCTCAGATTGGGTTTATGTAAGAAGTGGGGTTCCCCAAGGATCAGTATTAGGACCACTGTTGTTTTTAATTTTCATAAACGATATTGATGAAGGGATAGAGGGCGTGATGTCTAAATTTGCAGATGATGTTAAAATTAGTAGAGTAGTTAATGATCACTGTCAAGCTGAGCTTCTTCAGAGAGACCTAGACAGACTTCAGGAATGGTCAGAAAAACGGCAGCTATACTTTAATCCAACAAAGTGTAAGGTATTACACCTGGAAAACAGTAATCCAAAAATAATTATTCACTTGGTGGAGTTCAACTAAACCCAGTACTGGAGGAAAGGGACTTGGGTGTTACGATACGGTCAGACATGAAATTCTCTCTGAGCATTGTAAACAGGTTGCAAGAAAGGCCCATGGTGTCCTATCGATGATCTATCGAACTTTTGCAAGTAGAGATAGGGACGTGATAATCCCATTATATAAGGCTTATGTTAGACCATACTTGGAATACTGTGTTCAAGTATGGAGACCGCACCTAAAGAAAGATATCGAGCTTCTTGAAAGGGTGCAAAGACCGGTAACTCGCCTGGTGCGATCGGCAAAAGGGCGTCCTTATGAAGATAGACTTCGAATATGTGGGTTGCAGAGTTTGGAAACTGGACACCTTAGAGGAGATTTGATTGAGGTGTTTAAGGCTCTGAGAGGCATCAGTAAAATGAATGAGGATGAAATATTCAAGATTATAAATGATGCTAGAACTAGGGGACATAAATTCAAGTTACGGGGGGAAATGTTTAGATTGGACTGCAGGAAGTTTTATTTTAGCCAGCGAGTTATAAATTACTGGAATAAGTTGCCTTCATGGGTGGTAGAGGCCGACAGTTTGGGGAAATTCAAAGGTCATCTGGATAGTACTTTCGGGTAAGGGAAGCGCATAGGATGATAGGTTTAATTTCCTTTTTTTTTTATTAATTATTATTATTTATTTATTTTTGTTTTTACCATTGTTTTGTTCGGATTTTTTTTTTTTTTTTTTTGGCTGTTGCAGCATAAGCCATAGGCTTTCTTGCACCATGCGGCCATTACTAATACTAATACTAATATCACCATATTTAGTGGTCACGTGTGATGTAACTACTATTAACTCTAACGCGTGTGCTCTTGCCCCCGCGTTGATCATTCGACTATGTCAGGCCTGATTTATTTAGATATTATTGATAACAGCTACCCAAAATCTTCAATACGCTCAGCAAAGAAAGGGTTTGACTTGGCAGTTATCTTTATACAGTCCAATAAGTTGCACTATGTGGTGAATCGATAATATCACCATTGCGATGGAAGACCAGTCTGCGTTCAGGTGTAAAAATCTAGATCGGTAAAAAAAAAAAAAAAAAAAAATTACGACTTTAATGCTTTTCGTGTTTTTCATGCTACTTTCAGTGTTTCAGCATCACCACAGTTTCTGTAAGGAGCTCAATGGTTGTGGCTGGCGTAAAAGTTTATGCGTATATTACTTTTGGGTGACAAGGAATTCGTCGTTTAGTCTTCTGCTGTTCATTGAAACCATTGCTTCGTAAAAATTGCCTTTCCTAATCCCCTCCCTACTTTTTTTTTTTTTTCTGTAAACAGTACATTGAATAGTCTCATAAATTGAAAATAACAAGTACAGTAGTGCAAAGAACCTTGTACGTAGGGCACTACGTCTATTTGAATAGATACGTGTACATATCATGACTTTCTTTCTGACAGCTAAACATCCATTCTTAAAAATAATGGTAAATGAACCTTCTGGCTCATTTTTATACGCTGGTATGTCAGCTTGGATCATTCTTACGTTTTTGTCTTGTTTGGGTTAGAAAATATTGGAAGGCAGTTGACAGGCTTTTTTAATCGAGATACAGTTTATACTTAAAGAGAAAACCTCTTTCGAGATACAGTTTATACTTAAAGAGAAAACCTCTTTACGGAATTCATGGGGAGAGAGATGTACTGTATATTGCTATTCACCAGTTCATTCGCGGCCTTTTTCAACAGTATCGTATTCGCGCATGTCTCTTCTATATCACAATAGATCGATGTGTCTTTTCTAAGTCTGCTGGAACCCAGTTTTCTTCGTTAATGGGTACAACCGTATGGGAGTGGCTGAAAATTGTATTTTGGCATCAAATTTCTGCTGGAAAATGAGTGAAGGGGGATACAGAATTTGGCCCCTCGCTATGCTACTGCAGCAGAAAAATAATTGTCATTTCGAGCGGTTGTGCTAATGAAATTTTAAATATGTAGTAAAAACGTTTTTATATAAGTAAAAGCTTTATTATCCCGCATGTAGATAACTGAATAGCTCTAGTACTCAGCATATTCATATTTTAGAACCGGGTCACAGATTATAGTACTTTCCTTTGTGGACCTTATTAGAAAAAAATGTAACAAATCGCGATCCGGATGCTACTTTGGCATAAAATTAAGATAGAACATCAAGTAAATCTTATGATAACATTTTCATTTCCTTTTATTGCAGAAAACTTACTTTAAGCATTACAGAATGCGAAGAAGAGTGCATTAAGTATAACATATGGTAGATTTTTTTTTAAATATCACACGTCAAATTAAAGGAACTTACAAAAATTCATATAAAAAATTTACAAAAATAAAATAAATACTTACCGCTTGATGGCTTCTGTCAATTATTAAAAAACAGTTTTAAAAATAAAATAAGAATAAATTTTAGTTGTTTTCATTGTTTTATACATACTTTTTATTAGTTACAATATGGCTTTCATTTCAACATATCCAGAATTTCAGTTTTATTATTGTTGTCCACTGTTTTTCCTACGTTAATGAGACAGTCTGATAACCAGAACGCCCTAATTCGATGCATATCTGATAAAAAGCTTTTACCGTATACCTTGTGAATATTTTTAAAAAATTAGTTTATTAAGCACTTTTAACCATTATAAGCACCAAATTGCACTAAATTTGATAGTAAGTTGCGTTTCAAGATCCTTGACGGATCCTATCATCAAACCAATGAAAGAGCTGAAATTAGTTTCTTACTCAGTGGTAACCACACTCAGTTCAGTCTTACAAACTATATAAAATGGTTAATCTAGTTAACACCAGCCAATGAAATCCAGACTTTTGCAAAGAACTCTGTAAAGTAAGAAGTTAGAATATATTGGTGTGGTTTTCCCCAGGGATGCAAGATGGTGATCCAAGGAAAAAGTATTAAACATATATTTGATGCAATATTAATTTCCTCATTAAGTTTTCATACTTAACCGACATTTTTGAAAAGCTAAACATTTTGATTTTTTCTTCTTCGAAATGACAAAGTTAACACGTCTAAATATAGTAATTAATCTTCAAAGTTAACAGGATCATCCTAACTGTAGGTAAAAAAAAAAAATTAACTATGGTTAGGAGGGTTGAATGAAAGAATACAAATATGTTTTTGATGGTGAAGTCCTTCCTATAGTATTCGTATGTTATCCTAATTCTGGTTGGGGAAGAGGTGCAGAGGAAGACCTGCAACTAGGTGGAAGGATGAGATCAGTGAACTTCTGTGCATGACACTTTGCGATGCTGCTCGTATAGCACACGATCGATGCAGTTGGAGGAATTTGTTGGTGGCCACAACAGCTCCTCAGGGAGCTATGTGTGACTGGAAGAAGAAGAATGTTGGTCCGGGATTACTGCTAGCCAAATGCTAGCCTTGCATTTGTGGGTGTTAAACTTCGATTGGCACTTCTCAGACCACCTACCTTAATTTTTCTACATCTTGTTGCAGTAGCATACCCTGGATTACTGTGGTTAACCAACCTGCCAACCTTTGTATCATCAGAAAACTTAGAAATTAAACCTGATATGCCTTCATCAATATCATTAATAAGTATTGGAACAACAATGGGCCAAAAACTGAATCCTCGGGGAACTCCACTAATAATAGTAGTCCAAGAGCAGCGTCCATTTACTAACCACTCTGTCTTCTCCACTCAACCATTCATTTATCCATAGCAGTAACTTTCCCTTAATTCCACACTGCTGCAGTTTCCACAGCGCTCTTTTATGTGGAACACTTCAAAAACCTCCCTGAAATCTAAATATATGATGTCAAAATTATTATATGCATCCGGTTCCTTTGTTACTGTTTTTGATCATATAGTATCTTATCATTTTGGTCTGGCAAGATCGCCCCTTAACAAATCCATGCTGTGACTATAGTATGACTGCATTCTTTACTGGATGATACTGTATTCTTTCTTTGACCAGTAATTTGATCATTTTCCTCTGGAACAGAATTCAAGCTGAAAGGTGCGAAAATTATGCACTTCACTCTTTGATTCTCCTCCCTTTGTGAACTGGGAGACATTTGCACATGTCAAACCCGTAGAGACCACCCCTGAATCCAAGAATGGATAAAGGTTTGCCCATAATTATGGATAAAGGTTTGCTTACTCATTTTCTGCTTCTTTTAATATAATTGGATAGAGTAGCCCCAAGTGCCTTATTTACTTTTAGACAGTGGCGGCTCGTGACTCTGATGTACGGGGGTGCTGTTTCCTAAAGTTACATTAAATTTCCTTGGTTTCCAAATTAACAATACTACAAAACATTAACTGGACACTTACCATTAACAGACTTGAATAATCTCGAAATATTATTTAAAAATAAAATCCATTCTTCTGTTTTTATTAGTTGAAAACAGATTAATAACTTTTTCATTGAAGTTTGGTGTACTGTTCAAATCGGCACTGCTCGCTCCGCAGTTCCTTTGATTCGTTTTATCACCTCTGAAAAATGCTTATTGGCAACCTGCCAACTAGGCATTGACTCAACCACAGGGGCCAAAATGTGGAATTGTGTAGAGCTCAGTTCCACCTACAGTTAAACTTCAAAGTTGAAAACATTTCGTGCTTTTGTTCGTTTATTATTGAAATGATTATTGAAAATAGAGGATGAGTATACTATATGCAGGACCTGCTACACAAAATTCTTCACAAAATTTCATATATTTCCGTTGACTCCATATTTAGATTTAAAAGCTGGGGGTGCTGTAGTTCTGCAGTGCCTACCAACGAGCCGCCCCTGCTTTTAGATTGAAAAATTTTTCTTCCACTTTCTTCTGTTATCCCAAAAACATTATTTAGCTTCGAGTTATAAATCGATGTAATTCTGGTATTCCCATCCCTAAAAACTTCGCAAGTGAATGTAGCTGCAAAATGTTTATTCCGTTTGTCTTCAACCTGAACAGGATCATCGCCGGTTATGCCATTCACATTTAGTGGACCAATGAGGTTCATCCCTTTCTTCTGGTGTTAACATAAGCAAATAATTATTTTTTACTTTTCTTTGCATTTTAGCCAAGCACTTCTCATAATCTGCCTTAATAACTTGATTTCAAGGCTAGTTTTTGCATACTTATGTAGGTCTCTATATTTTGTGCTATAATCATCCTCATGCATTTTTTTTTTTTTTTTTTTTGTTCTTTCACTAATCTCATAAGTTCATCTGATATCCATTTTGGCCTAAACCTGGAACATTATCTCTTAGTTGGTTTAAAAACATTACTAACTTCTCTGAATGTTTCCTATTCAAAATTTGAAGTTGATAACAATTATCAGTTTGTTCTCTTGAAGAGAATTTAAAAATTGTCTACAACCGTTGTAGTCGCCTTTACGAAAGCAAAATCCCTTCCCTTTATCCTTGACAGAAGCTATATCTTTAAATAGATCCCAGATCAATATATTATGATCACTCTCACCTAATAGTTATTTTAACTGAATATTATTAATGCATGAAGAGTTGCTGCTGATAACCATATCAAGAGTTGCTTTCTCTCGCTGCCTCTCTTATATTCTGGTGCAGGAAACAGTCATCCATTAAATCCAGAAATGCCTTGATAATGTGGGAATGACCAACCCACAAGTTCCAGTCAATGTCTGGAAAGTTAAAATCCCCCATTATAAGATATTACATTCTGTCTACTCAATTAGTCTGTATAGTTATTCGTTATATTCGTTTGGCCTAATCCGCACTCGACCCTCGACCTCTCATTTTTGTCTTCCCTGTGCCTACATGACATCAGACCGACTCAATATTGTACTGGCCACCCACGTCAACTGGAAGTACTGCCTTAGACTCGAAGTGTTTTTAACTAAGAGCATAAGTCCTCCGACTCGCCTGTCCTGAGAAATCAACATAACCTAACACCACACTAGGTGAACATACACACCACTGCACTGACATATTCCATATTCTGCCATATTACCATTTTCTGTACCGAGATGGCCTCCACATAAGTAATAATAATAAAAAAAAGTATTTTCGGTATGCGCTCGCTGGTAGCACGTGGTTATAATCACCTTCTTCCACACCCTGGTTAGAAAAGGCCTAGGTTAAAATCCCGCCAGTGACACGAGAAACTTATGGTCTGTTTTTACCCTGTAGCTGAGTTTGTCGGTCTCAGGCGAGCATAGCAAGTTTTTACTTCTAGAAATTTGGATTTTTCTTCTGGTAGAATAGTCAAACAGACTAGAGAACACATGCTGTTTATGGGCATAATACACATTAGTGAATAAAGTTCTCCAGTAACCCTAATACGGCAACTTTAATTTTGTCCTTTCTGTACAATCACAGCGAGTAGCACAGTGGTAATAATCACTGTCCTCACACTGAGTTGAAACGATTCCTATTCTGATACATTCAATGACGTGAGAAACATTGTGAGTTCATTGGGTTTTTTTAGTCGGTGACTGAGTCAGTCGGTCTCAGTCGAGGACAAGAGTTTTCACCCGAACAGAATATTTCATCAAACAAAATAAGCAAACCAACCATAGAAGACAGGCAATTTACGGACATGGGAGACATGGGAATGACTCTTAGCCTTTCTGTACGTATTGTACTCTCTACATTTAAATTCTGCATCCCTTATGTCTAAGTGGCACCATGTCTCCGACAACCCTACAAAGCCCGCTATTGATGACCTGACCATTACTTCAATTTCATCAAATTTTTATGGTCCTGGTATTAGTGTATATTCAAGGATTATTCACCAGTTTTGCTCCTGGTAACCCTAACATGCCCATGTGTGTATGTGTTTGTCTCATAAGAACTCCTAGCAGGCCTTATAATCCCTGACACCTTGCTTTCAAGCTGCTGCGTGCATCAATGAAGGCAGTGCAAGAATCATTTCCACCTCTGCGTGCAGAGATGGAAATGATTCTTCACTGCTTTTGCATCTGTTGGTCTGTGTATCCTCCTACATCTGCTCCTATTGCTTTTACATCTGTTGGTCTGTGTATCCTCCGTCCCAAGCTAGCAGTTTTTTGAACCACCTAATATTGCCTTGATAAAATCAGAAAATGTTATTGCTCCCCTTCTATTCAAGTGTACCCCATCCCTGTGAAAACAGTCTCTTTTGTTAACAAGCACAACCCACACTTAAATTCCACCCCATGAACTTGCACAGTCTCTCGACGGCCGAATTGATTAACAAGGCTTTCATTACATACTCTTCCTATCATAGCAGAATTGTAGGCACTTTCAAATTTCAACTTAACAATGTTGTCCTATATTTGTTAACTAAGTCTTCAGATGTCTTATTCCTAATATTAGTACGAACGCATACAACAATATCACGTTTTGTGTCCTGAAAGGATGACAGTTATTCTACAACTCATCACCTTCAGCCCCAGGCAGAGAACCCTGGTCCTATTCCACCTGTCCTTTCTACTCAATATACTGTATTTCCAGCTTCCCTGACAATAGAGTCACCAAAAATAGCTATTTCCTGTGGAACACCTGCTGTGCAGGATGTCGTTGTGTCGTGTGATCCTCGGGTCTAGAGTGCAGCGTTGTGTTAGGCAATTGGGTGTTTTATGGGTCCTTCTCTTTTATTCCTTCGAGAGCATCAACCCTTTTCCTGAAGCCGTCATATTAACCCTGAATTGTCTTAATTTCCTCACACTCTCTGCAGCGAAAGCACACAGAGACATCTTCTTTGGCTGTATCATGTCTCACTGCAGATAACTCGGCAAGAATAGCTATTTCCTGCAGAACATCCTACATCTTGTGAATCAAGGCTACGTACAGTACTGTACATAGCCTTGATTCGCAACAGAACTGCCATGGCAGCTCTCTCCCGGGCCATATCATCTTCACTAATTTGAACTCTGCTTTTTTGTTCTTGTTTGAGGCATGATTTTAGTCTAATTATACGACAACATTTTTCTGTTTTGCTGAAAATGTTTTTTTTTTTTTTTATCGCTAATTGCCATTGCTAAAATATTTTTAGATATATTTTTGCGATTTAGGTTGTATTAACTGGATTTGAGACTTCTGATTTTAAGTTTAATTCATGAAATATGAGTGACCAGGAAAATTTGGTTGACCGATCTACTGATTCTCCTTTGACAAAATTTAAAATCAATATTTGATTCCTTGTTGGATAGTGTGCATAGTATTAGTGTCAGGCGCCACCTGTGGTTTCCCACATCTGCACCATATGTATGCTGTGAAGAAATACAGTACTATTGTAAATGCCAGAAAAGTGTTGTGGGTTGTATATGACATTTTGCCTTAGGTTCTGTTGTGTGTCCTGGCATTTGGCCGCAGGGTCCCTGGTGGGACTCCACGTTGTCTGCACACACCACTAGGAGGTAGCCAGCTGCCCGTTATTCTCTGTCTTGTCTCCGCCAGGGTTGCCAGAGCTTCCTGGACAGAAAGAAAAAAAGAAAAAAAAAAAGGTAGAGTCGGGGAAGTACAGAGTGTATGCAAGCAAGGAGGGTATAGCTAGAAATATGGAGGATGTAGGAAAGGCATCCTCCAGGTTGTCAATGGAGCAATAAGCGCCATCAGGTGAAAGGGGAACCCGGGGAGGAGGATAAATAAGACACAGCAAGAGAGCTGCGTGTAAGTTACCGCTGACGAATCAGGTGGCCCGTAGGCCAGTTGATCCTATCCAGGTTAAGATCAGTTGGCCACTTAGGTTGTTGTTGGATATATTTAGTCATATATCCTTGTTGGGAAAAAAAGGAAAAAAAAAAAGTAGAGTCGGGGAAGTACAGAGTGTACGCAAGAAAAGAGGGTATAGCTAGAAATATGGAGGATGTAGGCGAAGGCATCCTCCAGGTTATCAATGGAGCAATAAGCAAAGTCATATATCCTTGTTGGATATATATAGTGTGTTATATATATAGTGTGCATAGTATTAGGGTAAGGCGCCACCTGTGGTTTCCCACATCTGCGCCATATGTTCGCTGTGAAGGAATACAGTACTACTGTAAATGCCAGAAAAGTGTTGTATATGACATATTGCGTTAGGTTCTGTTGTGTGTCCTGGCATTTGGCCGCAGGGCCCGTAGTGGGACTCCACGTTGCCCGCACACACCACTAGGAGGTAGCCAGTCTGCCCATTATTCTCTGGCTTGGATATATGACTTTGCTAGTCTTTAAGTAAGAAAGTATTCGAAGTGTTGATTTCTTTCGCAATAATCTACTTATGGAAACAGATTTTTCAGCCATGAAATCAGTGTATCATTCCAGATTGAATAAAAAAAAAAAAAAAAAAAAAAAGGAACTGAGAATAGCCATTTCTCAAATCCAAACTCGGTCCAGTAAAACAAATATCCTGATCATTGAACGTGTTACAATCTAGTTCCCGTACTGTTTTCATTATCCATTAGTTATTACCTTATTTGAAACATTTTGTTTTTTACAGCTTATATTATTTTTTATACTTCTCTTATTATCATATCTTAATTGCTTTTGTGCTATTTTATAAAGTTTATTGATTTTGGATTTCTTAGAATTAGACCGAGAAATACGAGGGGTGATCAATTAATTCGCGAGCTGGTGCAAGATTTTGTTTACCGTGCGAACTTTCCATAACTGCCGCTAGAGGCGCCCTCCCTGATCGCTACTGAGCAAACTGTGTGTATGAATGCCCATCTGCTCAGTAGCACAGTGGTATCGTGACCGTCTTCCCCACACCGGGTGGAAAAGGCCCAGCTTCGAATCCCGTCGATGATGCGAAGAATTTTAATGGGCTTTTTTCACTCCGTGGCTGAGTTAGTCGGTCTGAAGCGTAGATACAAGGTTCCCCCCCAGAAACTGGGGTTTTTCATCCAGCAAAACAGACAAATCGACCATAGAACACACGCAATTAACAGGCATAAGGCACACAGCACAGCATGTGAATTTTTGAAAATAGTTTTTTTTTTTTTTTTGTCACTGACGATCGTTTTGAAGCAAGTATCATGTCGGACATACAGATTGAACAGCGATATGTGATTTATTATTGTGTCAGACGGGGCTTAAATGTATCGGAAACAGTTAGAGATGAATGAATCGCATGGTAATAAATGTCTTGGTAGGACGGCCATATTCCGGTGCGATCGAACTTTCTGGTGTGAAGTGGTCTCTCCATCAAGACAATTCCAGGCCCCATATGGCTAATATTGTGCAGGCAATGATCACTGCCATAGGCACCGAGGTTCTACCACATACCCCTTGTTCATCGGACTTAGCCCCATGTGATTTCTTCCTGTCTCCACGTCTGAAGAAAGCTCTGAAAGGCAAGCATTTCGCGTCCGAAACAACGATGCTCGACGAGCCACAACGGAAGCACTTCGCAGTCTTTCGAAAAATGCGTGGGTACAACGGAGGCGAAAGTGTGAAGGTTCAAGGGAGAGTATTTCGAAAAGGATAAATCCGAAAAGGATAAATCCGTAGAAGATTCAGATGATGACAATTAAGATAAGACTGGTGACAATCTTGCATCAGTCCGCAAATTAAATGATCACCCCTCGTGTTTACGGAATCAATTATTTTATTGGCCTAATAGTTCCTTACCTTCCACTATGTTTGAGGAAAAATACCTTTCAAGCCAGGAATGCAACGGTAAAAAAAAAAAAAAAAAAAAATGCGAAACATTGGTTTAAGCATGGGTGGGTTATTTGGGCACAGTCTGCAAAGTCCGAAATAGTTATCAGCAACCTTTGACTTCCTTAATTAGTAGGTCACTTTGATTTGGCTGATCTGCTAATTAAATGCCAAAAAACATTAATCTCAAATATTTATATAAAAAAATATGAGCCACTGAGAAATATAAAAATGACAAAAAAAAAAAAAAGCACATAGGGGGGGGGGGTCTTAAAATCTCCACAATGTATTTAATACATGAAAATCTCCACAATGTACTTCATTTATGAGTCCTATTGCTAAGCTATTTGGAAAAGTGATAAAATCAAAACTGGAACTAGAGATTGTTATTTCTGAGGAACAGTGAGGAACGACTGGACGCTCATGTATAGACCATTTACTCACTGTAAAGCAAATTCTGGAAAAATGTCAGGCTACAAACCAAGATGTAGGTATGCTGTTCATAGACTTAGAAAAAGTGTACGATAGTGTGCCAAGAAATCTTTTGTGGAAGGCTATGAAAAAAAATGTTGATAAGCCAACCATTAATTGATATAATTAAAAGGATCTACAAGAACAATACATGTTGTGTTAAAATTGACTCAAAACTATCAAAACAATTTAAAACTTCCAAAGGACTACTTCAAGGATGCTGTTTGTCACCTATTTTGTTTAAGCTATACGTGGAAGTTGTTCTAAGACCATGGTCACAGAAGTGCAGTTCAATAGGTGGTCAAAATAAGTACCTTTATAATCTACTATTTTCAGACGACCAAGTTGTGGTAGCATAGGATGATGAAGATGTTGCATGGGCAGAAAGTTACTAGAAGAATATAAAACATGGGGACTGACAGTTAATTTTAAAAAGATAAGCGTACATGAATCGAAGTGATGATGTTCTGAATTTAGATGGAATACAGGTGAAAACTGTACAACAATTTAAATACTTGGCTGCAATTATTCAGGCTGACGGATCATCTATACAGGAAATTGAGAGAGATTGGGTGAAGGTAGAAAGGTCCTAGGAATATTCAATTCAGTGCTAGGGAATAAAAATATATCATTAATAAAACTAAACGTCAAATATATAGTGCAATATTACAAAGTATTTTATTATATGGATGTGAGACTTGGATCTTAAGTGAAAAACAAAAAAATAAATTACTGGCTGTTGAGATGGATTTTTGGCGAAGGTCGGCAAGAAAGTCTAGGACTGAAAAATTTAGAATTACGTGATAAGGAATACAATGAATGTCGAAAAAACCATCATTAATAAAATAGAGGGAAAAAAGATTGGAGTGGTTTGGCCATGTAAAGAGAATGGATGACGACAGACTGCCCAGAGGAGCCATGGAATGGATGTCATAGAGGAAGGAAAAAGAGAGGAAGAACGTGGAAGAGGGAGTGAGAACAGCTATGAATAGAAGGGGACGGAGATTGGGAAGATAGAAGAGAGTAAAAAAAAAAAAAAAAGGTTTAAAGGAATGACTTTTTGATGTTAAATCCTAACATCAAAAAAAAAAAAAAAAGTTTAAAGGAATGACTTTTTGAGGTTAAATCCTAATAATAAGAAGAGAAGATGCACTCTTCTTATGAAGAGAACAAGATGTACTTCGTCTAAAAATATGTGATTGCTTTCCGTGTATTCTCCTTGCGAAAAATACGCTAATATATGACCATCAACATTTATGGAGGCTCGTTATAATTTACGAATTTTATTTAAATCTTATATTAGTGTAATTCCTTTTAAGTATGACATTAACCATTATTTTCATGGAGATTTAGCACTGTTAACCGTGAAAGTACAACACTCCCGTGGACCGCGCTACAAATGTCAAATATCCGCACATGACCCGCCAGTTTGAGAGGTGTAGTCTACGCTGTCTTCCAGTTTGTACTGGGACGTTTCACCCCCTGAAAGTAATGGCTAATTGAAGATATCACATGGCAGACCGATGGTTGTACCAGTCAAAATTATAATATAAAAAGGCATACACACTCAGTGATATGTAGGTGGAACAGAATGAGAGCAGAAAACACAGATCCTTTCACACGAGGTGTGATAGCAGGAAGCAGAAACGGTTGGATACCCAGAATCAACTGCACTGTATTGGGAACATCAGAACAATGGAAGAAAGAAGGTAACATCACCATTCATCCGAAGCTAGGTAGGCCACTATTAATTATCCACCGGAGCATGTCGAAAATTTAAACTGAGAGTGAGAGGAACTGCAAAAGCGCAATCTAGAACCAAGAACCACCTGAAAAGCACTTCACAGAATGGATACTATAGTCACACTGCTCCTAAGCTGCAGCTGTTTGTCCGTTACCGCCTATTTTAACTCATAGATTGGAAACATTGGACATTACAGTAATGGCAAAACGTGATGTGAAGTGAAGAAATACGTTACACAATCCAAGAATCAGGTATAGACACCTTGAAGAAACCGAAAGAACGGTTTCACCCGCTTTGTATTGTACCATCAGTGGAGATCGGTGGTGGTGGTGGTGTGACGGTATGGGCCTCTTTTACGTGGTTTACACTTGTTCCATTGATTGTCATTGATGAAACCATAATTCATTTGTCTAATGATATTGCCACAATCCTCCGCCGCAGCCTAGTCGGTACGATATATCGTGCCGACTAGACTACCACATTCAGCTATTCCAGATTTTCAGCCTGCACAACAGCCAAATCGGTTCGGAAACGTACACTTATACAGACATATTGCACTTATAGCTACAAGGGCACGGTTGAGTGTTATTAATAATAATAACCTGATATTATTATAAGAAAGAACCTGAGAGCTCTTGCAATCTTGGAAAAAATTAAATAGAACATGAACGACCTGCATCATTAGGCATCCATGTAACTATTCAATGCCTGCAATAAAGACCAACTACAAAAAAGAACAAAGAATATGGATAACATAGAATCGGAGGAGAAAGGATAAAAAAATGCAACCCAGAGCAACTGAAATGGAACTGGATGAGGTCATGATATCCAGAATAGAAGATGAGTAGAAGAAGGCCCTGACAGAATCCAGAGGGAAGGAACCTCACAAAGAACCATAGTGCACCAAGCAGAGATCCAATAGAATCCTGTGGCCAGTCATAAACTACTTCAATCGGCAATAATACCACATTATCTCAACAACAATGGTGAACAACTCTGGAGGCCACTCCAGAGCCACTAGGAGCAATGTAAGAGAAACAAGAGACCGGTAACAAAAGAAACATAACAACAAGGAACCGCCAGCTTAAAAGACTGCAACGGACTGCCAGAGCAGAAGACGATCGACCAACTGGGGGGAAACATATGGAGCAGAAGATAGAATATAGAAGAACTAAGAGCCAAGATAAGCCAATTGACCAGTGCCAACGGGTTAATAGAGGTAAGGAGTTGATTGGAAGAGTGAAGAGCATCTTCAAGAGAGACAAAATCGTCAACAAACACGAGGCCAACAATCATAGAATAGGATAATAATTAGACATGCTGAAGCAGAACCTCCTGGCACTCTGCAAGACACTTTCAATACAAAGAGAGCTCACAGAGGAAAATAACCCAATCGTCGATGAAAACCAAAGAGCCTTCTATACGAGTATCGGAAAAGAATTGGAAAGACGGCAACTGACTGCCAGAGCAGAAGACGAACGACTAATTGTAGGGTAACATATGGAGCAGTGAAGTAAGACATGGGAGCCCAGCCTCCTGGATAGAACTAGAATAGAAGAAAACCAAGAATATACAAGAGAAGAGAGAATGGAAGATTCTGGAGGAAGAAGTAGAACAGTCGATCAGGAAGTCTCATAAATGTCGAACACCAGGAACAGATAACATCCACAACTACTGGGATAAGAAGTTTACTTTTACGCACAAGCAGTTAGCAGAGCAGTTCACTCGGATGATAAGTTACCCAGACACAATCCCATAGTTTCTTACCCGAGAAATCACACCTGAAGGCTAAGGATCAAGATACGAGAAACCCAGCGAAATACACGATGATCACCTTCCTCACAGCGATGTACAATATTCTGACCAACTGTATAAAAAGATATCAGACCACTTGGAGATCTAACACATCATGTCCAAGCAGCAGAAGGGATGCAAGCGGATCAGTAAAGCATGCAGAGAGCAGTTAACCATTGATGCCACTGTTATAGAGCAAGCCTACAAGAAGCACCCCAATCTGTACACAGTCCACATCGTTTACTGCAAGCCCTTCAACTCCGTGCCTTATAGCTTGCGGGCAGAGACAGTGAAGGTTTACAAAGTCAATCTGACAGTGACAAACTTTCTAGAAGTACCCACGGCGAAATGGTGTACCACCATCAATGTTGAGGACATCACAATCAGACAGATCAGGAGATCTCCATCAGGAGAGGAATCTTTCAGGAAGATGCCCTAGGCCCACTGTGGTTCTGTCTAGCACTCAACTTGCTATCGACCATGCTCAAAAATAGCAAGTATGGATATACCCTCAAAAAGGAAGGAAAAACTTATATACCCTCTCCCACCTGATGTACATGGAAGACATCAAGCTCTACGTGAAACTGAGAAGCCCAATAGCTAATCCGGATCACCAAAGAATTTGGCAATGATACCAGGATGGAATTTGGACTAGACAAATGCAAGACCAACGGATTGCATTATATAAAGTTAGCCAAAACTACCATCTGCAGACGGGTAGAGATAGAAGCCATGACAGAGCTTGGTCCCACAAGGGGACCAAGGTCTGTCTGATCGAATAATAAGCCCTCGTGGGTAGCACAGTTGGTAGGATCGCCGTCCTCCCCACACCGGTTGGAAAAGACCTGAGTTCGAATCCCGTCGATGATGGGAGGAATTTTTATGGGCCTTTTTTACAATGTGGCTGTTAGTCTCAGACGTGGGAACCATTGTTTTTTCTCCCGGAAACTCGGGTTATTCGTCCAGCAAAACAGAAAGTCGACACACGCAATTTACAAACATATACATGCAACATAGCCTTGGTTGTCGATGCTCCTAAAACCCCACTACTACTACTACCGCCGAAAAGTACTATCAAAGACCTGCTCAATGAAAAGCTGAATGGAGGGAACACAGTTAATGTCATAAACACCTATTCAGTCCCAAGGCCAATGTGCTCCTTCGGGATCACACAATGGACTAACAACGAGCTGGAGGAGATCAAGAGAAAGACAAGAACAGTGGTGACCAAGAGCCACTACTATCACCCGAAGTCAGCTGTGGAGAGACTGACCATAATTTAGAAACAAGGAGAAAGGGGCTACATAGACATCGTTTAGCTACAGAAGAAGGCGACAGAGAACCTGAGGGATTACCTCCAAAAAAAAAAAAAAACACAGTGCCACTCTACCACGCCATAAGGATGATAGACAAACAGCATATCCAACTCAACCCAAACGAGAAGACCCCTTCCACCCAGACGAAACAAACGAAGCTATAAAAACGGGTAAATAAGACACTCCATAGTAGACACTAAAATGACCTCCATCAAGACTACATAGATAAAACAGCTTCCAATGCATGGCTCACGAGAGGGACGTTCTTCCCGGAGACTGAAGAATTTATGCTCGCCATCCAAAACCAGGTAATCAACACCAGTAACTATATAAAATACATTGCCTGGAGCGACGGATGACATGTCGACGATGCCACCTGGCCTCAGAAATGATCCAACACATCAGCGCGGAATGCGTGGTGATCACTCAGACAAATTGATCAATTATGTTCCGTATTACAAGCAGGAACCCGAGGCCATACTAGAGACCCTAACCCACAATCTGTACTGGGACCGCGTCTTAATAGCGGACAAAACAATTCCGCACAACAGCCCAGACATAACCCTTGTCGACAAGAAGGAAAAGGCTACCTATCTGATCGACATAGGGTGCCCGACATTGGCAATCTCAAGAACGAGGTAATCAACAACCGGGAACTATATAAAATACATTGCCAAGGAGCCTGGAGCGACGGATGACATGCCGACGATGCCACCTGGCCTCAGAAACGATCCAACACATCAGTGCGGAATGCGTTGTGATCACTCAGGCAAATTAATCAATTATGTTCCGTATTACAGCAGGAACCCGAGGCCGTACTAGAGACCCCAACATACAAGCTGTACTGGGACCGCGTCGTAATAACGGACAAAACAATTCCACACAACAGACCGGACATAACCCTTGTCGACAAGAAGGAAAAGGCTACCTATGTGATCGAAATAGGGTGCCCAACATTGGAAATCTCAAGAAAACCCACAAAAGGTCAGGAAGTACACGGACTAAGAGATGTGGCATATGCAATGAGTAACCATCTGAATCATTGTGTCAGTCAAAAGTATGCTGCCAAAGACCCCACACAAGAGCCTCGCAGCAATAGATCTCCCAGATAACACTACAGGGAACTCCAGAAAGTCGCAATCGTGTACAGTTATAGGATAGTCAGAGTTTTTCCTTCTTTCTTGGAGGTTATATTCATACTTGCAGCTGTTATATTCATACTTGCAGCATGGCGGATAACGAGTTGAGTGCTAGACAGTCTGGTTGTGATGTTCTCGATCTTAATGGTGATACTTCATTTCTCCATGGTGGCTTCTAGGAAGTGTGCCACTGTCAGATTGATTTTATAAATCTTCAGCTTATAAATCGTCACTGTCAGATTGATTTTATAAATCTTCAGCTTCTGTATTAGTCAGCTATGAGGCACAAAGTCGAAGTTCTTGTGGTAATCGATGTAAGCCGTGTACAGGTTGCGGCGTTTCTTGTAGTTTGCTCTATAACTGCGACATCTAGTTAATTTTCCTTGCATCCTTTACTCATCTGCTTGTATCCTTTCTGCTATTCGGCTACATGTCTGCGCGGGTAGCACCAGTGGTAACGCCACCATCCTCCCCACACCAGGTGGAAAAGGCTCGGATTCCAATCCCGTCGATGATGCGAGGAACTTTAATGGGATTTTTTTCACTCTCGTGGCTGAGTTAGTCGGTCTCAGGCGTAGATAGCAAGGTTTTTCTCCCCAGAAACTGTTTTTTTTTCGTCCAGCAAAACAGGCAAATCAACCATAGAACACACCCAATTTACAGACAGAAATACGGGTTAATGTATTCAATTACGGGCAACCCTAAAATAATAATTTAATTTTTTTTTTTTGTTCGGCTACGTATTTAATGGGGTTTTTTTAACTCCGTGGCTGAGTTAGTCGGTCTCAGGTTTTCCCCAGAAACTGGGGTTTTTTTCGTCAAGCAGAACAGACAAATCGACCAGAGAACACACGCAATTTACAGACAAAATACATATATGAGTATACATTAGAAATTATTTGATTTGATTTGTTTGGCTACGTTCTGGCTCTCCGAGTGGTCTGATATCTTCTTGGTTATGCAGCTGGTCAGGATCTAGCACATCGTTGACAGGTGATTGGTCTGTATTTCGCCGGGTTTCTTGTATTTTAGTCTTTAGTGATTTCTTGAGTAAGAAACTTTGGGATTGGCTCTGGGTACCTTACAATTAGGGTGCATATAACTGCATTGCTAGGTGCTTGTGTGTGCAAGTGAGCTTCTTGTACTAATAGTTGTGGACGTTATCTATTCCTAGGGTTCGCTAGTTATGGGAGTTACTGATCGACTGTTTTACTTCTTCTCCCCCGAATCTCTCTCTCTCTCTCTCTCTCTCTCTCACTCATTTCTTGTACGTCCTCGGTTTTCTTCCGTTTTAGTTCTATCCAGAGGGCTCTGCTCTTAAGTCTTCCTACACAGCTCCATATGTTGCCCCAGAACTCCTCGATCGTCTTTTACTTAGGTGGTCCGTTTTCGTCTTTCTCGTCTTCTCCAAGACTCCTGTATAAGGCTCTTTGGCCTTCGTCGAAAATTCGGTTGTTTATTTTCCTCTGGGAGCTCTCTTTGTATCGGCATATTTTTTTGCTGAGTGCGAGGAGGTTCTACCTTGTTCAAGTATGTTCAAGTATTCTCCTATTCTCTGATTTTTGGTCTCGTGTTTGCTATGGATGCAGTCACTCTTTGCAGTTGCAGTTTTCCAATCAATTTCTTACTCCTATTTTGTCCAATCAATTTCTTACTCCTGTGGGTGCACTGACCCAGTAACTCATTGGTACTGGGTCAGTGCACCTATCTTGACTGTTAATTCTTCTAGCTTCTGCTGAAGAATTAACAGTCAAGATAATGAGCTGGCAGTTCCTTCTTTTTTCAGTACTTCTGTTGCTGGTCTGTCGTTTCTTTTCCATTGATCCTAGTGGCTGCTGTGGCAGTATATGGCTGTGTGGATGGCTTCCAGTGTTGCACCGTTGTTGTTGAGGTAATGTGGTATTATTTGCCGATTGAAGTGGGTCTGTGATTCTCCACAGGATTCTATCGTGTATCACGTGAGTCTTTTTAGAGTCTATTCCTTCCAATTCTGTTAAGGCCTTTTTCACCCTTGTCTTCTCTTTTGGATATCATGACCTCGTCTCTTTCCATTTCAGCTGCTCTGGGTTGTATTTCTTCTTGCTGTTCCTCCTCGAGTTCCGTGTTGTCTATATTCTTCGTTCTTTTTAGTTGATCGATCACGTCCTGCTTAATTTTTCCAAGTTGCAGGAGCTGTCGATTTTTTCCAAGTTGCAGGAGCTGTCGATTTTTTCCAAGTTGCAGGAGCTGTCAGGTTCTTTGTGACGATGGTCCTTCTCTGGTCCGCTGTTCGCTGCTGGGTGACCCGAATATCCCGGAATCGATTCCGGGTATGTAGTCTCGACCTGTACATTGCCATATTGGTCTCTAGTTTGGTTATTTTGTAGTATGTTCGCATAATGTATGTATTCATTTCGATACTCCACTTCATACATTGGCGTTTTCTTCCTTCTTGGGTGGTCACTAGTGCAGTTGCACAGGAAGCACTTCCAGTTGGTTTGGCTGGATGGTCTTGCCCTTTTCTTGTGGTAGTCATATGGGGAACATTGCCACCCTTGCTCCACTGTCGTCCTCCTCAGGAGACTTTTTATCTCCGACTTTTCGAACTGGTCCTTCTCTGCCTAAGGCCCGAACGTGACTGACTTTATACTGTAGCACACTCGCTGCAGTATGATTATTATTTCTCTTCGACATCATCCACCTACGGAGATGGACCTGTGAAGCGGCTTACGTCTAGTGGTAGTTCTTGGGAGTGACACCAGATGGCGAAATTAACTTTCTCATCCGTCACTTCGACCTTTGGGAAAGGTAGGTCTGCTGAAGCCAATTTTGCGATGTTTATTTTATTTTTTTATTGTTATTATTATTATATCGGTCTCCCAGCGTGATGGTGACGCGTTTAGTTCTGCCAAAGCGAGACTCGAAACCGGGTCGAACCGTCTTGTAGTCCAGTGTCGTAATTACTGAGCCATCGTGCACCTATTATTATTATTCGCAATACTGAATTCCTTCGTCAATAATTCAATTGACATAGGATGCTTTGGATACACCCTCTGAAAGTCCGTCGTATAATGGCTATTGACAGGAACTAAAATACTGTATTAGTTTTTATATAAATATTTTTTCATTTATTTTACAATAAATAAATAAATGAACTGTGGTTTCTATCAGTATCATAACTGACCTACGTTCTTAGTAACATCAGTTTTATTTTCTTAGTAATGTAAGTAAATTTCCTATTACATTTGATACAGTAATGTTGATAAGTAACTTTCCGGGAAGAAACTAAAATATAGCGGTAATTAAAAGTCGAACTGCAAAAACAACAGAGAAAATAGGTGCCCTTGCAGATAGCGCAGTTGGTGTAATCATTGTCTCCTGACACCGGGTAGAAAAGACCTAAATTCAAATCCTATCGATGACGTGAGGAGTTTTAATGGCCTTTTTCACAACCTGGCTGCTTTAGTCGGTTTCGGGCGAGGGCCGCATGGTTTTTTTCTTCCAGAAACTCGGGTTTTTCGTAAAGTTTGGGTGTTTGTAAAAACTAGGAAACTCAAGTTTTTTTCAGAAAACAGGAAAACTGACCCAGAACTCACGCAATTTACAGATACAGTATTGTATATACGGCGAAATAGGTCTAAATCTCTGATGCGCCTCAAAAAAAAAAAAAAAAAAAAAAAAACTAGCTGATTTCTTTAGTGATTGATTTAATTTTAATTTTATTTTTTTCATTTTGTGCCATGTTTCTTGTATATCTGATATCTTCGCACTTCCTTTACCCATCTTCCTCAAGTGTCATCATATTCAGTGCAAATGTTCCATAGGCGTGATGGCTTTTGCTTCAGGCTATGAGAGCAACTTGCTGAAATACAAAAAACTTCTTTGATTGTTTCTAATAATAATCACAACCATATTCTAAGGACTATTCTAACCAGCTGAATATTTAATTAACCACATTATGAACAATTTTCTTAAATCAGCTTGGCTCCTTTTCAATTAACTCGCATCTCCTTTTTTTTTTTTTTGCTCTTTTTATAGTTTTGGGAAGTGGTCGGTGACATAGACAAAGAGAGACTCAGTGCGGTTAGTACTGCTTATTTATATTCTTCCCTGCTTGCATCATCTTTCTGTCTTTCTTTTGATATGTTTATTATATAATTGTACAAAGCTATGGAACGTAATATTTAACGCATGACACTGTCAGTAACTTATCATTCATGGATTTATTAATTGATTTATAGAATTTTATTAACTTCATCAGTATCCTTGGACCTACCTAATGTATTACTGTGGGTTATTTATTATTTTTTTTATGATAACCCTAAGTACGAAAGGTATCAGCTCCTCTAGTAATTTAATACCATGTATGGGTTAAAGGTCGAGGCCCACTGTTGAAATTATACTTGAATTTCTATAGATTATAATTTTCAGGAAATACATGTGAAGGAAGATTGTTCCAAAGAACGGAAGTAGAAGGGATAAACGAGCAAGAGGAAAAGGGAGTTCTGTGTGTGTGTGTGTGGAGTGGATGGAGAATGGATGTACTAGTTGAGGCACACGTTAGGACTGATTTGGAAGAGAGGTGAAATTACGTATAGGGGCATTATAATTAAAGTGAGTAACTTCAGTTAGCTGTTGGTAAAAAGCCATTAATGATAGAAAAACGAAATTTGGAGTGGATGATATCCACTCCACACACACACACAGAACTCCCTTTTCCTCTTGCTCGTTTATCCCTTCTACTTCCAACCCAACAGACATGGAAAGTGGCGGGAAAATATATACATATACAGTGTATATAGTCCCAAAAACTGCCACCAGAGATCGATTGTGCCATGTGAAACTAGTAGAGTAGTGTTTAGATGAACTGTTAGGTGCGAAGATTGAGATGTTCAATACAGGATCATTTGTGTTCGCTATATACTCAAAGCACAGTATAGCAAGGTCAACTGTTGCTGTAAGCACGTCATGAGGAATGCTTTGTGATCCTTTCTTTAAAATCAGCTAGGGAGTGGCTGTCATCCTTAATACATTCTACCTTTGAGATATTCTCATAACTGAAAGTCACGAGTTGAGATTAGATCGAGGTGGCCAGACGTTCCTAAAGTAATGGGAAGTGATATGGCCATCATCGAATATGTTACGAAACAGCGGCGCTACTGGCCGCCCAAACATACTCTCTCCCGAAGAGCAAGGATCACACGGTGACGGAGAAGATCGTAGTAACGTTCGGCTTTGAAGGTACAAGTCTCTGGACCATAAAATCGAACTTCCTTGAAAAGAAATAGTCCAGTTACAAAATTGGCGGTAAACCCATACTCAGTACTAACAGGTGGACAATGGAGAGGCATGGAGATTTGGATTTGATGCTCCTACTTAACAGCCCTCGTGGGTAGTACTATTGGTAGAATCTCCATCCTCCTCACACTGGGTGGAAAAGACCTGAGTTCGAGTCCCGTCGATGATGAGAAGATTTTGTGGGTATTTTTCACAATGTAGCTGAGTTAGTCAGTCTCAGGAGGGATACCATGGTTTCCCCCCCGAAACTGGTTTTTGTCCAGCAAACAGAAAATCGACCACATACCACATGCAATTTACAGACAGTATACACGGAGCAATATGGTTTTAGTCGCTGATGCTCCTAAAACCCAACTACAACATAAGATGTTCCCTGGCTATTTATCATCAACTATAAGAGTAAAATCGTTACGCCAATGTGGTTCAGTTCGTATTAGCTATTGTGCCACATAGATCTTGTACAGGTTTCGGCGAATGATGGATCGAGGAATTTTATGGACGCTTGATCATGGAACGTTGTCCTGATTCTGCCGTAGCGCTAACGGAATGTTGTTTTCTTCCTGCATAATCGTCCTTAGTAAACAACGGCCACTGTGAGTGGGGAACATTTTTTACCATAAACTACAGATAAATAACCGTTTCTTCGAATTTTCTCTTCATTTTGTGCACTCCCAAAACGATGTACAAAATGAGTTGCATAGACGGGCGTGTCGCTGCTTTACTGTATATTTTCGCGTTTCTGACTAACATTTGCATTTTTCCCGGACGTACTTTGGACTTGTTTTCGAAACGCTTTGTAAATTACGGTGTTTGTTACACAAAAGTAATGTAAATTAACATTTGTATCTCATATTTTACTTATTATTCTTCTAAACTTTAAGTGCTGAAGTGGATGTATACATATATATGTGTCTTGTTCCACCACATTTTGTTTTCCTTATTATATTGTAAATTTTAATGTGTCGTTTCTATACAGGGTGTTTCAGTTAAACGTTTCAGAACTTCTAAGAGGGGTAGGGTACATCCTGACAACTCGAAATCATATAGCAATGTGGGGTCGGAAATGCTTTCCTGAAGCGGTGTTGTACACAGAAGCACCATAAAGAAAAGAGACCGTAAGTGAGAAATCGTTTTAATAATACATGAAAAGAAGCAAAAGGTACATGGATTAAAGTAAGTGTTCGAAGTTTCTTCCACGGGCTACAATGCACGCCTCACATCTCCGACGCATGGACATCCGAACATTCTGGAATACTCCAGGCGAATTTCGAATTTCTTCGGCAGCTACTGCGATTCTTGCAACCAGCTCCTCAGCATTGTCAACAGGGGTGTCATAAACTCATAAACTAGCGATTTCATATGACCCCAGAAATAAAAATCAAGACATGATAGGTCGGGTGACCGAGCAGGCCAACGCACGGGACCACCACGTCCGTTCCACTGTTGACCAAATGTGACATCCAGGTAGTTACGAACATCTCCGCTATAATGGGCAGGGGCTCCATCGTGTTGGAACCACATTGTCTGTTGCGTCGATGCAGAAATCTGTTCATCTCTCAAAAGTTGTGGCAATACTTGCTGCAGAAAGATCAAGTAGATAGGTCCGGTTAGACGACACGGTAACAGGTAAGGTCCGATGAGGTGATCTCCCATAATACCGGCCCATACATTGACCGAAAATCGAATCTGTGCTGCACGACGTCGTATTGCATGCGGGTTCTCGACCGCCCAGATATGGTCGTTATGCGTGTTGAAAATTCCTTCCCTTGTGAAGGATGCCTCATCTGAAAACAACACTTCAGCAGGAAAAAGGGGATTTGTAGCACATTTTCCAAGGTACCACTGTGCGAAAGCAATACGAGGTGCATAATCCTCCGGTTGCTGTGTCTGGACACGCTGCACGTGAAACGGATGCATGTCTTGTTCTCGGAGAATCCTCCAGACGCTGCAATGGGAAACCCCGACTGCGTTTGCTAGACTTCGTGTACTCGTTCTTGGATTCCCCTGTACATGCTGCAGCACATTCTGTTCGACGGCTGGAGTCCGTGCTGTTCTTACCCTGTCCCTGTCAGCTCTTTCAAATGAATCTCTCTCAGCTAACCTCTGGTGCAGTCTTACAAAGAAATTATGACTGGGAATACGCCTCGTCGGATATCGTTCCGCGTACAAACGCTGTGCGGCTGGCCCACTACAATTTGCAGCCCCGTACGCCAAATGCATATCGGCTAACTCTGCGTTCGTGTAATCATCCATCCTACTAACTTGGCGTTCTTGTTCAAGAAATTCGAAATTCGCCTGGAGTATTCCAGAATGTTCGGATGTCCATGCGTCGGAGATGTGAGGCGTGCATTGTAGCCCGTGGAAGAAACTTCGAACACTTACTTTAATCCATGTACCTTTTGCTTCTTTTCATGTATTATTAAAACGATTTCTCACTTACGGTCTCTTTTCTTTATGGTGCTTCTGTGTACAACACCGCTTCAGAAAAGCATTTCCGACCCCACATTGCTATATGATTTCAAGTTGTCAGGATGTGCCCTACCCCTCTTAGAAGTTCTGAAACGTTTAACTGAAACACCCTGTATTATGTAACATAAAACCGAGTATTCCATTTATATAAATGGAAAATGAAGTTTACAATCGGAAAAGGAGCACTAATGTACCACGAAATTAATGTGGAAAATTAATGCTACAATCAGTGTTATACATGGTAAGGTGCGATTACATACCAAGATACCCTAATATTCAAAATAAAATGAAATCATAAAATTATTTTTATAATTGAAATGAAATAAAATGTTAGAGTATCTTGATACCTGGGTGGAAGAATTGCAGTTTATTATGAACCTTAATTGTAGCATTAATTTGCCGTATTAGTTTTGTGGTATATTAATCTTATTTTTTCTAAATAGTCTTGGAGAAATAATAATAATAATAATAATAATAACAACCACCCTGTGTACTTGGTAGCAATACCCGTCACGATGTGGCACTCCCAATTAGGGAGAAATAAATATAAGAAAATAATAATAATAATAATAATAATAATGCAGAAAACCCACAGGGAAAAAATCAGGAAGATAGGAAATCAAAGAGATGTGACATATGCAAGAAGTAACGACCATCCCGATCATCGTGTCAACCACAGGTATGGTGCCAAATACCCTACATAACAGCCTAGCAGCAATAGGTCTCACAGCGAACACCTACAAGGACAGAAAGTCGCAATCCTGAACACCTGTAGGATAATAATATTATTATTATTAGCTACATGGTGCAAGGAAGCCTGAGGCTTATGCTGCACCAGTCATAAAAAAAAAAAAATTCCACGAGTTACCCTGAGAGAGAGAGAGAGAGAGAGAGAGAGAGAGAGAGAGAGAGAGAGAGAGAGAGAGAGAGAGAGAGTCAAAAGTAGAAAGGAATTACCAAGAAAGAGAAGAATGATGATATCCAGCTCAGGACCCTGGGTGTGCCAAGCCCATACTCACCAGATGTGAGCCCCTGGGGGAAATCAGAGGGTTCCTCGACCAGCAAGACTGTATACAGGTCTGGGGGCCTCATTTCAAGAAGGATGTAGAGATGCTGGAACGAGTACAGAGAGGGGCAACAAGATTAGTGAATGGAACAAAGGGGTGCTCTTACGAAGAAAGGCTTAAGTTTTGCAAATTACAGTGTCTTGAGACTAGGCACCAGCGAGGTGATCTGATAGAGGTGTATAAAGCCTTGAATGGTTTGAACATGCTCAATGCTGATGGGATTCTTTCTCTTGCTCAGAATAATCACCTGAGAGGGCATAAATTCAAATTGAGGAAAGACAGATGTAGGATAGACGTGAGGATATTTGCCTTTAGCCAGCGGGTGGTTGGTTGGTGGAACCGACTTCCATCCTTTGTCGTGGAAGTTGATAGCCTAAATAAGTTTAAGGCTCAGCTGGACAGGTATTTCGAACGAACAGAGGGGCGAAGTGGAAGTGGGTATTTTTTATTTCTTTTATTTTATTTATTTATTTTTTTTTTTGGCTAATGCTGCATAAGCTTGCTTTCTTGCATCAAATGCCTCTACTAATGCTAACACTAATACCAGACATAACAACTACCACCCTGTGTACTTGGAAGCAATACCCGTCACGAAGTGGAAACCCCAGTCAGGGAGACATAATACAAGAGCAACAACAACAATTACAGGGGCGGATTAAGGTCGGTTGAGGCCCCGGGCGCTGAAGAAAATGTTGGGCCCCTTAAAAAAAAAGAGAGAGACAGGGAAAATAAAAATAAATACATGTTAACCATTTTTTCAAATAAATAAAAAATATTATGTACTATTAATGTTTTATTTCCAATAAAATTTTAATATAATATATGTATAATATAATTAATAATAGCATAATAATAATCACAAAGTTTTGAACTAATATGTTCAACTAATTTGTTGGGGTGGTGCTTGGGCCCTTCAGAAGTCGGGGCCCAGGGCGCGCGCCCGGTGCGCCCGCCGTTAAATCCGCCTCTGAACAATTATTATTAGTTTATTTATCCAAGGTTCAACTCCTGTACGACTAGTGGGTGTACAGATATTTTGAAATATACATAATACAATTTTATACAAATTTTCAAGATATTTACAATAACGGTATTAAATAAAATAAATTTTCTGTTTATACTCCGGGACGACCACACGGTCAGAGGAGTTCACAAGGTAGAGAGAATACAAGAAACAGCACGTATTCAGCAATCACGGGCTTGAACCCGGGTCATTCAAGCCATGTGTATTTATGCGCCCGTGCCTGACCACTCGACTACGGCGGAGATAATCATATTTGCTTAATAGCAAGTTACAATTCACTTTAAAATAAGACTGATCTTAATAATTAAAGAGATAAATATATAGTTTGACTTATATATCTTTTCTTCAGCATAATCATGTACACTGGTGTTCAAAGAAAGTGCATCACCTCCTTAAAAGTGTAATTGTCGTCCGAATAACGTAAGTAAATGGCAATATTTCTTACAGATTGCATCAGATAAGATTGACACGCTTAGGTGATGAAGTAATATTGCGTCAGCTATTACTTTCAGCTATACTCGGAATCACATAGCATTGCAGGGTCCGAAATGCCTTCGTCATGCGGTAGAGGACGTTGAACGGGAGGTCGCGTGAACAGCGATCCCGCTGGAAGTCAGCATTTGCAAACCGTTTCTGTTGAAGAAACCAAATAGCAAAAGTCCTCCGGAGTGGATAATCCGCAGGCTCCAATGATTGGACGCGTTGCAGATGGTATCAACTCATTTGGTTTGTTGACAGTATCCTCCATACAGTGGACTGGGAAATACCCAATCGTTGGCCTATCACTCGAGTACTCGTACTCGGATTGCCTTCTGCAAGATGTAGGACATTCTCCTCATTGTCTGGCGTCCTCGTCGTTCGCTCTCAATTCATGGTACCTCTCGTGAAACAACCAGTCTCACGTTATCTTCTGTGCACACGTGCGAAAATCGTATGATGAAGAGCACGCCTGTGCCGGAAACGTTCCTGGTACAAGCGCAGAGCGGCGCGCCCGTTACAGTCCGCAGCTCCATACGCGAGGTTCATTTCATTCATTCATTTATTAATTATACACAATATAGTCTCAACATTATGTACATAAAAGTATATACATGATTTATATACAAGATATATTTACATATAATTATATGCTCTGACAAACATTAAACTCTCGTGTGTGTGTGCAAGTGTGTTCTTATTCAGGGTAGCTCCCAGGCATAAGCCCAAATCTACCTTGAGAACTTGGGAATATATAGTCTTTACAAAGCAGTCCTTAAAAAGTATGTTAAATTACTTGAGTCTGATTTTACTGTAGCGCTATTCGCACTTGAAATCCCGCACCCACTGGAGGTAGTGCAATACCAGTGAGTGAGGTGCATGTCGGCCAGTTCAACGTTTGAATACTCGTCCATCCTACTGCCTCGGGAACCGGTTCGCAAATGCTGACTTCCAGCGGGATCGCTGTTCACGCGACCTCCCGTTCAACGTCCTCTACCGCATGACGAAGGCATTTCGGACCCTGCAATGCTATGTGATTTCGATTCATCTTTGTGCCCCCTACACCTCTTGACAGTTTGTCGCACTGGTAGTGAATCACCCTGTATAATCACACGCTCTGCAAGAGTTGCAGTCATTCCTTGCTTGTGTCAGGATGGCGAGTTACGTGCAGTTGACGCCACGAAGAAAGAGTGCTATTGTTGCTTTACGTGAGGAAGGATGTTCTTCCCGTCATATTACTTATAGTGTCTTGTAATCAGTCGACAGTGAGTAGATTTCTTTCCAAACTCAAGAATACTGATTCTGCTGATAGGAAAAAAGGAACTGGACGCAAACGAGTCTCTACGCCAAAACAGGACCGCGTTTTGAAGCGCTTATGCCTTAAAAACCGTAAAGCTTCTTCGTCTGAGCTGAAAAGCGAATGGAAATAACATACAGGAGTGGTAGCAAGTGTAGTAACAGTCCGAAGACGCCTCTTCAAAAATGGACTTGTAGCCCGTCGTCCCTCACACAGAAAAAAAAAAAAAAAAAAGAAAAAAAAGAAAAAGGCTCGATTAATTTGGTTTAAAGAGCATGTCAAATGTACCCCTGAGCAGTGGAAGTCAGTTATTTTCTCGGATGAGAAGAAATTCAACCTGCATGGCTCTGACGGGAGACAAACGATTCGCCGTAGACATGGTGAAGAATACCATCCAGACTGTATGGTGTCTACTGTGAAATTCCCTACCAGCCAAATGAAATGGGGGTGCATTTCGTATCGCGGAGTAGGTCACCTGCAGTTTATAAACGGTTCCGGAAAGCAAATTTGCTACCAACCATTAGAGGTCATTTCAACCTGCCAAGTAACTGCATCTTTCGGGACGACTCTGCTCCTTGTTATCGGGCGAAAGTGTAAGTAAGCACTTCTATAGTTACTTTAGATTCATTTCTGCATTAGAGGTTCGACAGTAATGTGTTTAGATATGTTACAGGTCAAAAAATGGTTGGAAGAACGGTCCATTACAACTGTTAGCTGGCCAGGAAACAGCCCGGACATGAATCCTACAGAGAACTGTTGGCATCGTGTGGAATCTGCAGTTGCTAGCAGTGGCGGATTACCCATTAAGGC